>NC_143023.1:10970000-11182500 GCF_057628025.1 Oncorhynchus mykiss
TCTCCTCTCTCTTTCTCTCTCTCCTGTCTCTCTCTTTCTAATTTATCTCACTCCCCTCTTTCTTTCTAATCTCTCTTGTGTTTTTAGATTTGTATTATTTTGTTTTTGCACCAACCCTCTGCTATGAATTAAACTTCCCCCGGTCTCCACGGATTCGAATGAGCTTCCTGCTAAGGAGGCTTTTTGAGATGGTGAGTTCTGTCCCCAATCACCCTTTCTGCATTGGTTTGTTAGTACGCTGCTTTATACTCTGTAAACTAGATTGAACAGTTGATGTTATCACGGCTTTGTCCTACTGGTTATTTCCCAATGTTGTGCTATGGGTATAAAAGAAGATGTACAACTTCCTGTTTAGCCCCATGTGAAGGAGCACATTATAGAGATACAGAAACATCAGATCTATTCTCTTCAATACGATCTGACACAGTCATCTACAGCAAACATCAGATCTATTCTCTTCAATATGATCTGACACAGTCATCTACAGCAAACATCAGATCAGATCTATTCTCTTCAATATGATCTGACACAGTCATCTACAGCAAACATCAGATCTATTCTCTTCAATATGATCTGACACAGTCATCTACAGCAAACATCAGATCTATTCTCTTCAATACGATCTGACACAGTCATCTACAGCAAACATCAGATCAGATCTATTCTCTTCAATACGATCTGACACAGTCATCTACAGCAAACATCAGATCTATTCTCTTCAATATGATCTGACACAGTCATCTACAGCAAACATCAGATCTATTCTCTTCAATATGATCTGACACAGTCATCTACAGCAAACATCAGATCTATTCTCTTCAATACGATCTGACACAGTCATCTACAGCAAACATGGATAGAACAAATAGAAGTATCTTCTTTAACAATGTCAAGTTCCATTGTGAATTTCTCTGGACCTCCATTAGAAGATTAGCTTGGTTATTGGTCGACTGTGGAGATGTGCACTCTGGTCCCAAGACTTATCCAAAGATAAAAGGCAGACAGCGTTTTTCCTGCACACACACACACACACACACACACACACACACACACACACACACACACACACACACACACACACACACACACACAAAGTATCTTTGTTTGATTTAGAGGAGAAATGCTAAGTAAACAAATCATCTGTCTTCCCAGCTGTTCTTCACCCAGTTATTGGTGGGATTAACACAGCAGGTATGTTTTCTCCTGACATTGACTTATGTATAGTGACTACATGTATTTATTGAGAATAAGCACCTCATTTTATTTATGATTTGTGCTGTTTATTCACCTCATCGGTCTCTTATTTGCCTCCAGTGGATGATACCCATTATTCAGAGTTCTATGAAGCCATTGGAGGTAAAGTAGGATTACTGGGACATTTACGATTTACATTTAAATAATTTTTCACTATTCTTCTCAATCAATACAATCTCTCTTTCTTCATTGATCCTGATACTGTAGGATATGGACCTGCCTATGATGATGGAGCGTCTACTCAGACTAGCCGTGAGTACACAAGAGAACACCGGGGTAATGCGGTCATGGTAACATGGTTGATAGTAACCTTGGGCCTTGAGAGATATGACATAAACATTGTATTGGGCCGTTCCGTTCTTCTACTGTTGTTTTATGTTGTCCTGGACACAGTATTATTCCCCTGTCTTCTCTCTCCCATCAGGTGCCCAATCATCTTCTCTGGTTGATATTCTTCTACTGGTTCTTCCACTCGTCCTTGAACTTTATTGCTGAGCTCCTGCAATTTGGAGACCGAGAGTTTTACAGAGACTGGTGGTAGGTGAAATGAATACGGTCTGTTTTCTTACGTTCCATTGTTTATTGCCAGTATGTTACTAAGAGGGAGAAGTGATCATTTGAGATGTACACAAGTAAAATACCAATAGCATGTACCACTGTAAAATACATCACTTCACATGACTAGGAGACTTTTCCCTTTCTTGCAGGAACTCTGAGACCATCACATACTTTTGGCAAAACTGGAATATTCCAGTACACAAATGGTGCCTTCGGTGAGTAGATGCAATGTATTCTATGCATAGTATACTGTATGTTAACATTGAGATCCTATAAATGATTCAGTGGTACGGAATCAGTGGAATGGAGGTTGATACTGAGCAGAAATGTATTGAGGATGTATTGGGGATTTGTGAGCTGGTAGCTGCCATGAGGTGTTTGATATGCTTCCTCCTGTGTTGCTCCCTCTCTCTCTCCCAAAGCCACTTCTACAAGCCCCTGCTGAAGAGTGGAGTCAGTAAGTGGCTCGGCCAATCAGCAGTGTTCCTGGCTTCAGCCTTCTTTCATGAGGTAAGGTGCTCTGCTCCTAGCTGGGTGAAAGCAGACTGACCGCTGCGCTCATCTTTACTATTCCTTGTGAAGTGAAACAGAGTGTTAGCTTCATCAGGTGGTTTTTAACCAGGATGCTCTGCTGCCACTGCAGCTCATATCATCACAGTCTGACCCAAACATTCAATCGCCAAAACATCAACTTTTCAAAGAGAAAAGACAAGAAAAAACATGTTTTCCATCAACGAATATAGAATTATGACCATTTAGAAGCTATTTTGAATGTTCTTGATTCTAAAGACATGAAATGTTCAGAGTACATTGAGGTTAGATACCACTTTCAATAAATGTAAAACAATTTAAATTGGCAAAACATGTAGTTACAAGGTTTTCATCAGACAATGACTATATACAGTATGTATACCATTTGTGAAGAAATCCTGCATTCTATCAGACTACAGTTTCATAATTGCTGAGATTGCTAGTCAGATTAGACTTTAAAGGCCACAGATATAGTTATTGCATGACAGTACAGTGAATATACTACACCGTGGCTATACTACACAGTGGCTATACTACACAGTGGCTATACTACACAGTGGCTATACTACACAGTGGCAACACTACACAGTGACTATACTACACCGTGGCAATACTACACAGTGGCTATACTACACAGTGGCTATACTACACAGTGGCTATACTACACAGTGGCAACACTACACAGTGACTATACTACACCGTGGCAATACTACACAGTGGCTATGCTATACTACACAGTGGCTATACTACACCGTGGCAATACTACACAGTGGCTATGCTATACTACACAGTGACTATACTACACCGTGGCAATACTACACAGTGGCTATGCTATACTACACAGTGGCTATACTGCACAGTGACTATACTACACAATGGCTATACTACACAGTGGCAACACTACACAGTGACTATACTACACCGTGGCTATACTACACAGTGGCTATACTACACAGTGGCTATACTACACAGTGGCTATACTGCACAGTGACTATACTACACAATGGCTATACTACACAGTGGCAACACTACACAGTGACTATACTACACCGTGGCTATACTACACCGTGGCTATACTACACAGTGGCAACACTACACAGTGACTATACTACACCGTGGCTATACTACACAGTGGCTATACTACACAGTGGCAACACTACACAGTGACTATACTACACAGTGACTATACTACACCGTGGCTATACTACACCGTGGCAACACTACACAGTGACTATACTACACAGTGGCTATACTGCACAGTGGCTATACTACACAGTGACTATACTACACCGTGGCTATACTACACAGTGGCTATACTACACAGTGGCTATACTACACAGTGGCTATACTGCACAGTGACTATACTACACAATGGCTATACTACACAGTGGCTATACTACACAGTGGCTATACTACACAGTGACTATACTACACAGTGACTATACTACACAGTGACTATACTACACCGTGGCTATACTACACAGTGGCTATACTACACAGTGGCTATACTACACAGTGGCTATACTGCACAGTGACTATACTACACAGTGACTATACTACACAGTCACTATACTACACAGTGGCTATACTACACAGTGACTATACTACACAGTGGCTATACTACACAGTGACTATACTACACAGTGACTATACTACACAGTGACTATACTACACCGTGGCTATACTACACAGTGGCTATACTACACAGTGGCTATACTACACAGTGGCTATACTACACAGTGACTATACTACACAGTGACTATACTACACCGTGGCTATACTACACAGTGGCTATACTACACAGTGGCTATACTACACAGTGGCTATACTGCACAGTGACTATACTACACAATGGCTATACTACACAGTGGCAACACTACACAGTGACTATACTACACCGTGGCTATACTACACAGTGGCTATACTACACAGTGGCTATACTACACAGTGGCTATACTGCACAGTGACTATACTACACAATGGCTATACTACACAGTGGCAACACTACACAGTGACTATACTACACCGTGGCTATACTACACCGTGGCTATACTACACAGTGGCAACACTACACAGTGACTATACTACACCGTGGCTATACTACACAGTGGCTATACTACACAGTGGCAACACTACACAGTGACTATACTACACCGTGGCTATACTACACCGTGGCAACACTACACAGTGACTATACTACACCGTGGCTATACTGCACAGTGGCTATACTACACAGTGACTATACTACACCGTGGCTATACTACACCGTGGCAACACTACACAGTGACTATACTACACAGTGGCTATACTGCACAGTGGCTATACTACACAATTACTATACTACACAGTGGCTATACTACACAGTGGCTATACTGCACAGTGGCTATACTACACAATTACTATACTACACAGTGGCTATACTACACAGTGGCTATACTACACAATTACTATACTACACAGTGGCTATACTACACAGTGGCTATACTGCACAGTGACTATACTACACAATTACTATACTACACAGTGGCTATACTACACAGTGGCTATACTACACAGTGGCTATACTGCACAGTGACTATACTACACAATTACTATACTACACAATTACTATACTACACAGTGGCTATACTACACAGTGGCTATACTACACAGTGGCTATACTACATAGTGGCTATACTACACAGTGGCTATACTACACAATTACTATACTACACAGTGGCTATACTACACAGTGGCTATACTACACAGTGACTATACCGCACAGTGGCTATACTACACAGTGGCTATACTACACAGTGGCTATACTACACAATTACTATACTACACAGTGGCTATACTACACAGTGACTATACTACACAGTGGCTATACTACACAATTACTATACTACACAGTGGCTATACTACACAGTGGCTATACTACACAGTGGCTATACTACACAGTGACTATACTACACAGTGACTATACTACACAGTGGCTATACTACACAGTGACTATACTACACAGTGACTATACAACACAGTGGCTATACTACACAGTGACTATACTACACAGTGACTATACTACACAGTGGCTATACTACACAGTGGCTATACTACACAGTGGCTATACTACACAGTGACTATACTACACAGTGACTATACTACACAGTGACTATACTACACAGTGGCTATACACACAATGACTATACTACACAGTGACTATGCTACACAGTGGCTATACTACACAGTGACTATACTACACAGTGGCTATACTACACAGTGGCTATACTACACAGTGACTATACTACACAGTGGCTATACTACACAGTGGCTATACTACACAGTGGCTATACTACACAGTGACTATACTACACAGTGACTATACTACACAGTGACTATACTACACAGTGGCTATACTACACAGTGACTATACTACACAGTGACTATACTACACAGTGACTATACTACACAGTGGCTATACTACACAGTGGCTATACTACACAGTGACTATACTACACAATGACTATACTACACAGTGGCTATACTACACAGTGGCTATACTACACAGTGGCTATACTACACAGTGACTATACTACACAGTGACTATACTACACAGTGACTATACTACACAGTGGCTATACACACAATGACTATACTACACAGTGACTATACTACACAGTGACTATACCGCACAGTGACTATACTACACAGTGGCTATACTACACAGTGGCTATACTACACAGTGACTATACTACACAGTGACTATACTACACAGTGGCTATACTACACAGTGACTATACTACACAGTGACTATACTACACAGTGACTATACTACACAGTGGCTATACTACACAGTGACTATACTACACAGTGGCTATACTACACAGTGACTATGCTATACTACACAGTGACTATACTACACAGTGGCTATACTACACATTGGCTATGCTATACTACACAGTGACTATACTACACAGTGACTATGCTATACTGCACAGTGGCAATACTACACAGTGGCAATACTACACATTGGCTATGCTATACTGCACAGTGGCTATACTACACAGTGGCTATACTACACAGTTGAAATACTACACATTGGCTATGCTATACTGCACAGTGGCTATACTACACAGTGGCTATACTACACAGTGACTATACTACACAGTGGCAATACTTGTCCAGACACACACACACACACACACATACAAACACACACACACACACGTGGGTGCACTTGGCTTATATCCAGCACTCTTCATCATTGACGAAGGTCAGTGTTGGAGGGACGTTAGTGTAGCTGGGATGAGAGGAGGAGGAAAGGAGTGGAACACAAGGCCATATCAGGCTGCTGTGCTTCTGGAGGAGGAGATAAGAGCAGTGTACGGTGAGGAGCCTGTTCAGTCAGCAGGTTCACAGAGATACGGCTCCCTCCCTCTCCTCATCCCCATCCCGGACAGACAGACAAACGGGGCTGCTGCTGCTGTTTTAAACGCTGACCTTCAGAGGACAGCGAGCGGAGCAGAGAGGAGCGGAGCACCACAGCGCCCTGCGGGACACCAGTCTCCCCCTCTCCCCTGAGTAATGACAGGAGGGATCCTTGTGTCACACACATACAGACAGACACACACACACACACACATACACACACACATTCTCACACACATACACACACACAAACCCCTGAGTAATGCCAGGAGGGATCAGGAGACTGGGATCTGTAGATCAGAGGGTCACACAGCAGGGTTCTGTCAGCTCCCCATCACTCAGAGCAATGAGGCGAGGCTTGATAGTCATCCAGCAGTCATTCCGTAGGTTAGCTACCTACCTGTCTGTTACCTCAGATACCTTTATTTCCTGTACAAACTAGGTGTCATTCCATAGGTTAGCTGTCTGTCTGTTACCTCAGGTGTCGTTCCTTAGGTTAGCTATCTGTCTGTTACCTCAGATACCTTTATCTCCTGTACAAACTAGGTGTCATTCCATAGGTTAGCTGTCTGTCTGTTACCTCAGGTGTCGTTCCGTAGGTTAGCTGTCTGTCTGTTACCTCAGATACCTTTATTTCCTGTACAAACTAGGTGTCATTCCATAGGTTAGCTGTCTGTCTGTTACCTCAGGTGTCATTCCATAGGTTAGCTGTCTGTCTGTTACCTCAGGTGTCATTCCATAGGTTAGCTGTCTGTCTGTTACCTCAGGTGTCATTCCATAGGTTACCTGTCTGTCTGTTACTGTCAGCATCGTGTGTATAGGTGGCAGGGAAGTCAGGCGCAGGAGAGTCAAAATGGAGTGTAAATTTAGTCTTTTTTAATAATTGACCACATAACATGCTCCATAACACTAAAATGTACAGACATAAACAAACATGGGTACGAGGACCCAACGCGCACCTATACAACATTAAACTACACTGACAATAAAACAATCTCTGACAAAGACATGAGGGGAAACAGAGGGTTAAATACACAACAGGTAATGAGTGGGATTGAAAACAGGTGTGTGGGAAGACAATACAAAACCAATGGAAAATGAAAAATGGATCAATGATGGCTAGAAGACAGGTGACTTCGACCCACGAGCACCGCCCGAACAAGGAGAGGCAACGACTTCGATAGAAGTCGTGACAGTTACCTCAGGTGTCATTCCATAGGTTAGCTGTCTGTCTGTTACCTCAGGTGTCATTCCGTAGGTTAGATGTCTGTCTGTTACCTCAGGTGTCATTCCGTAGGTTAGCTGTCTGTCTGTTACCTCAGGTGTCATTCCATAGGTTAGCTGTCTGTCTGTTACCTCAGGTGTCATTCCATAGGTTAGCTGTCTGGAGTGGAAACATTATTTTCCTGTTCACTGTGGATAAAGGAGATTACTGTGTTGAACTGTTCTTGAAAACTAAAACTTAATGTTGCTGATGTTGTCTTCACAGTACCTGGTCAGTGTTCCACTGAAGATGTTGAGGCCATGGGCTTTTATGGGCATGATGGCTCAGGTGAGATCTTAGAACTGAGAAATTAAAATATAAATTATAAAGTTTATTGTCTGAAATTATTTACTGGTGGTGTTTTTCACCCATTAAAATGAATGTTGTGTTTGTTTACTCACTAAATGGAGTCCTTGGCTTACAGCTTCCGCTGGCATGGTTTGTGGCGCGTTTTCTCCGAGGTAACTATGGCAATGCAGCTGTATGGCTCTCTCTCATCATTGGCCAGCCAATCGCCGTGCTCATGTACGTCCACGACTACTATGTACTTCACTACAGAGAGGGGTCAGCGGGAGGTGGACCTGAATGACCTCCTCAGGGGAATATATACCAGACCAGCCTTTTATAGGAAAGACAAATAGAGCTAGAAATGTACTGTATGCTACTTTATGAAAGCACCTTAAAGGGGCCATCAGCATTTGCTACATCCATTTTTGGACTCATACATTAATGATATGTACCCATCGATTCTTGAGGAACATAACTTATAAATGCCTCATCAGCTTAGTTCGACTGTCGTTCCCCATCACAAACCAAAATATAGGATTGGTTTACTCCAATATTTGTAAACAAATCAAATGTAAACAGACACTATATAGCCTCAAAACATGGTTAAAACTATACTTGTTTTTAATCATGGATGGTCAATCCTTGCATCCATATCTCTGTCCATGAATTTGAAAGTGATTCCATTTCTCCAGTCCCATCCCTCAGCTTTTTACTGAACCAGGGGTGGGGAGGCAGCTTTGTTATTGTTTCAACTGCTGATTGCCACTTTAAAGATAACACACTTGTTATAGAAACAATCAATTTAGTTAGTGAATATTAGAATATGCCTTATTGAAACATGTCTGACAAGTGCAATTTTCAAAAAGTGCCAGTTTCTCAGAAAATGTACACAACAATGACATGTGTGTTTGTAAGATTTATGTGTATTTATGCCACTCAAGCCTCAATATTTTGTCATCTTGTTTTACTTGGGTACGTATAGAGGGATATGTATAGATACGAAAATGGCAGCTGTTGATTCTTGACTTTATTCCATTAATTGGGTCATTATTATGTTGCCGACAGAACTACATGGACAAGTAAATATATTTCTCTATTTATGTGAATGATGTCCTATTTGACTTCATGTTGTTACTACCGATCATGTATTTCTCACTTCCCTCTGCTTTACCCTGAGACGGTTTTTGCTCCACAGTTGAAACACAGGAAAGAGGGCCACCTCTTGGCAGTTACTAGGAAGTTCATATGAAAAAACAAAACTTGCACACAAAAAAGCGTCCATCTCGGTGTGCTAGTCTATTACTTCTTAACGTGGCAACATTTGTCAAGTAGAATTCTATTCCGCAGCATGTGTTGATGTTTTCTAATCTCTCGTCTATTGTTTCTGGACAAACATGTTGCCGTTCCTAGCAATAAGTCCTGAGATGATGAGGGTGCCAGAATCATCCAATCAGAGAGAGTGTGTGATGAATGGCTTCTGTAGAAGGAAGACGTCCTGAAATGGCTACAGGTAATTCTACTTCCTGTCCCCGACATACAATGTGACGCTGCTCAGATCCCGAGTCTGCAAGATGTTCCGCGGCTGATAGGGTTTTAGATTAGAACAGGAGTGACGATTTGTTCTGTTGCAGACCGCATAAAGTTGCATGCAGTTTCACATACAGTAAAATGTGTAGGATTTGAGTAATTGGCAATTTACCTTTTTAATAAGAGTACAGTGTATTTGCACTCACAAAAAGTACATCTGCATTCCGTCTTAAACGTGAAGACCAAAACTGTATATCTCCTTTCCAAATGAATTGAGAAGGATACAGTACCTTGCAGTGACTGCACTTGGCTCGTTTCCCCAGCAGACACTATATAGCTGCACTGCCGGTCAAACGTTCTAGAACACCTACTCATTCAAGGGTTTTTCTTTATTTTACGATTTTCTACATTGTAGAATAATAGTGAAGACATCAAAACTATGAAATAACACATATGGAATCATGTAGTAACCAAAAAAGTCTGAAGAATCTCAAATATAAAATATATTTTAATTTGTTTAACACTTTTAAAATAGCCACCCTTTCCCTTGATGACATCTTTGCATGCTCTTGGCATTCTCTTAACCAGCTTCACCTGGATTGCTTTTCCAACCCTCTTGAAGGAGTTCCCACATATGCTGAGCACTTGTTGGCTGCTTTTCCAGGTCCGACTCATCCCAATCCATTGGGTTGAGGTCGGTGGATTGTGGAGGCCAGGTCATCTGATGTAGCCTTCCATCACTCTCCTTCTTGGTAAAATAGCCCTTACACAGCCTGGAGGTGTGTTTTGGGTCATTGTCCTGTTGAAAATCAAATGATAGTTCCGCTAAGCCCAAACCAGATGTGATGGCGTATCACTGCAGAATGCTGTGGTAGCCATGCTGGTTAAGTGTGCCTTGAGTTCTAAATAAATCACAGACAGTGTCACCAGCAAAGCACCCCCACACCATCACACCTCCTCCTCCATGCTGTATGTGGGGAAATACACATGCAGAGATCATCCGTTCACCCACACCGCGTCTCACAAAGACACGGAGGTTAGGACCAAAAATCTCCAATTTGGACTCCAGACCAAAGGACACATTTCCACCGGTCTAATGTCCGTTGCTTGTGTTTCTTGGCCCAAGCAAGTCTCTTCTTCTTATTGGTGTCCTTTGGTAGTGGTGTCTTTGCAGGATTTCGACCATGAAGGCCTGATTCACACAGTCTCCTCTGAACAGTTGATGTTGAGAAAAGTTCTTGAAATGTTCCATATTGACTGTTCTTCATGTCTTAAAGTAATGATGGACTGTTGTTTCTCTTTGCTTTTTGAGCTGTTCTTGCCATAATATGGACTTGATCTTTTACCAAATAGGGCTATCTTCTGTATACCCCCCTCCCTTGTCACAACACAACTGATTGTCTCAAGAATGAAAGAAAGGAAAGAAATTCCACAAATTAACATTTTAGAAGGCACGCCTGTTAATTGAAATTCATTCCAGGAGACTACCTCATGAAGCTGGTTGAGAGAATGCCAAGAGTGTGCAAAGCTGTCAAGGCGAAGGGTAGCTACTTTGAAGAATCTAAAATATCAAATATATTTTGATTTTGTTTAACACTTTTTTGGTTACTACATGATTCCATGTGTGTTACTTCATAGTTTTAATGTCTTCACTATTATTCTACAATGTAGAAAATAGTAAAAATAAAGAAAAACTCTTGAATGAGTAGATGTTATAAAACGTTTGACCGGTAGTGTATGTTTATTAATTTAGTGACTAAGGGCCCTAGAGACATGTCTCTGTGAATGCAGAGGAGAGGAGACGTGGGGACGTGGGAAGGGGTGACGACAACAGCTGCCTCCCACATGGCATCCTATTCCCTATATAGCTCACTTTTTGACCAGCACTATATAGGGAGTAGGGTTCCATTTTTGGGACGCACACAACGTCTCTAATTATTCACATTAGTGATTACCCTGCAGCTGTCTGACGCCAAGCCTCAGCGGCTGGCTGCTAAATCATATTTGGCACCGTCGTTATCAGTTGTTTAGGGAAGTGGAGCGAGACAGGAGATTGTAATCCCTGATTGCAATGAACTGAAGTTTGGAGTCAGTTTGTCTTCTCTCAAGAAGAACGGTGGGGAGATGGAGATAGCAAAAGAAAGAGAGCGTGCGTGCGTGCGTTTACGTCTACAGTACCCGTGTCTGTGTGTGGTGTGTGAAATATAAGCCAAATTAACATTATATACAGTAGGCCTATATTAAGACCTTGTTCTATAACTCTGTGCTATTCAGAGGTGATGCCTGTGTTCCACCTTGTTCTGTTACTCAGTCTATTCAGAGACGATGGCTGTGTGTTCAACCTTGTTCTGTTACTCAGTCTATTCAGAAATGATGGCTGTGTTCAACCTTGTTCTGTTTCTCAGTCTATTCAGAGATGATGGCTGTGTTCAACCTTGTTCTGTTACTCAGTCTATTCAGAGATGATGGCTGTGATCAACCTTGAATATTTGCCAACTTTAGCCTACAACACCAACATCCCCCTTACTTAATCCCTGGCAAATGAAACAGACCCCCTTTAGACAAGCTGTTAGAAAGGTCCTGATAACATCCTGAAGCTCCTCAGACTTTAATCTTCCTCTCCCATTCAGCAGCACCAGAAATCATCTGTCCTGTATATCATATGGTTCCCATTGGTTCAGCTGGAGGCTGATTGTCCCAAATGGCACCCTATTCCCTATGTAGTGCACTAAATTTGACCAGAGCCCTATGGGTAGTGGTCAAATGTAGTGCACTATATACAGTAGGGAGTATGGTGTCAGAGTACTACAGTATATAGGGATTGGGTGCCATTTGGGAGCAGCTCTAATGTGTGTGAGTAATGCAGGGGAGGTGTGTTTACTTACATTACTGTCATCTTTTGTGTTTTAATTCACTCACTTCCTCTGCACGGCGCACACAGCAGCCTGGAGGAGAATATCCACACGCATTTTAAAGTTGTCTTTGCAGCCTGTAGCTTTTACAGCATCGCTCTTAGGGTTGCACAATTCCGGTAACGAAGAATAAATTCCCAGATTGTCCAGAATACCTAGTTGGAAGATTCTGAATTTCTTGATTCCCTCCTGATTTCAGAAATCCTCTAACTGGGTTTTCGGGAAAACCAGGGAATTTATTGATTATTCCCTCCTGATTTCAGAAATCCTCTAACTGGGTTTTCGGGAAAACCAGGGAATTTATTGAAAGTTCCCAGAATTTTGCAACTCTAGCTCTGACAGAAAGCAGAACCCTCCGACTGGGTCTGAACTGACATAGGCAGAAGAAGAAGATGGAGTATTTTTCCATTGTCATTTTTTTGTGCAATGGGTTCAATGGGATGATACCCAGTTGTCCTTCATCTTTTCACATGGTTTTCTATAACAGGACGTTTCCATTGAGTGAAAGTCCCTCTTGGTTTCAAGTGGGTTAATGACTAAGATGATTAATGACATGTGGAAATTGTCTCTACCCCCTTAGTTCATATAAATGCCAAAATTACATATTTATTTTCTGACCTCAACCAGTTTCACAACTGTTCAGTTAACCATGACACTTGTTGCCTAATGTTAAGGTATTGCTTCTAGGGCCCTTGGGGTTCATTTTGATCCAGCACCAGAAGATACAACTGCCTCCATACTCGCCCTACAGCCCAACAGTCTGTCTCACTGGTGTGGTATGAGATGTTTAATGTACGAGTTTGTTTTACCGTTCTCCCATCACTTACTTAGTTTATTGAAAGATCACAGGAGCCTACATGAATATGAAGTCATCCTGCAGCGAAGGGTCTGTCTAAACAACACTTAGAATGTCCTCAAACGTTCAATTCATGATGTCCAGTCCGAACCACTTGGACTGGAATGAAACAAACATTCAACCAGTGTCTCTTGGACATTGCAGGCAACAGAGTTCTAATTCCATGTCAGAGTTGCCTGCTTTAGATCCAGTCCAGTATATACACCTTAACTCAGGTCTGTAGATCCAGTCCAGTATATACACCTTAACTCAGGTCTGTAGATCCAGTCCAGTATATACACCTTAACTCAGGTCTGTAGATCCAGTCCAGTATATACACCTTAACTCAGGTCTGTAGATCCAGTCCAGTATATACACCTTAACTCAGGTCTGTAGATCCAGTCCAGTATATACACCTTAACTCAGGTCTGTAGATCCAGTCCAGTATGTATACCTTAACTCAGGTCTGTAGATCCAGTCCAGTATATACACCTTAACTCAGGTCTGTAGATCCAGTCCAGTATGTACACCTTAACTCAGGTCTGTAGATCCAGTCCAGTATGTATACCTTAACTCAGGTCTGTAGATCCAGTCCAGTATGTACACCTTAACTCAGGTCTGTAGATCCAGTCCAGTATGTACACCTTAACTCAGGTCTGTAGATCCAGTCCAGTATGTATACCTTAACTCAGGTCTGTAGATCCAGTCCAGTATGTATACCTTAACTCAGGTCTGTAGATCCAGTCCAGTATATACACCTTAACTCAGGTCTGTAGATCCAGTCCAGTATGTACACCTTAACTCAGGTCTGTAGATCCAGTCCAGTATGTATACCTTAACTCAGGTCTATAGATCCAGTCCAGTATATACACCTTAACTCAGGTCTGTAGATCCAGTCCAGTATGTATACCTTAACTCAGGTCTGTAGATCCAGTCCAGTATATACACCTTAACTCAGGTCTGTAGATCCAGTCCAGTATGTACACCTTAACTCAGGTCTGTAGATCCAGTCCAGTATGTATACCTTAACTCAGGTCTGTAGATCCAGTCCAGTATGTATACCTTAACTCAGGTCTATAGATCCAGTCCAGTATATACACCTTAACTCAGGTCTGTAGATCCAGTCCAGTATGTACACCTTAACTCAGGTCCAGCAGAGTAGGGGTCCTTTTTTGGTAGTGGGGGGCGATGTGCTGTGTTTGGTTCCTGCTCATTTTCAGGAGGGACCATTCAATGAAACACAGCTCCCTGGGCTTTGTCATGGTGACACAATGTTTAGGGGGCTGGGACGAGAAGAGTTGACTAGGACTGTATTAGGCTGGTGATCTCCAATGCCCACAGACAGTTCATAGTAAACACCCTGGGAAGATAGGTAACACTTGTGTTGCTATTTTACCTGTGTAATAACACTGTAATTAAACCAGTAACAGAGTTGTATTAGCATGTTGTTACATAATACTTTAGTAAATACATTATTTTGACCGTTTCAATAATGCAACTGGTTTGATACCTCAAAATGAGTCAGCACAGCTCACAGCAATAGACTTTTCAGCTCATTCTGCTGAACATCAATACTTTTTGTGTGATAACAGAGTACTGACAGTGCAAGAGAAATTAGGTCCCTAACAGGAAATGTGGAAAAAGTTGAGACTCATTCTGGAAGATGAATGTGTCTAGAAGAGGTTCACTCATGGGTCATTACTTAGCTGGTACCAGAGACAGACTGGCCATAGGACAGTTCTGGCAAATGCCAGATGGGTCGTCCATCTTTAGCCCGGTGGGCCTGTCTGAATTGGGTTTTCTGGTGTTCCCCAGTCTGTCCCTGAGTGGTACTGTACTGAAATGATGTTTTCCAGTCTAGAAGTGTCAAGTGGAATCATCAAACTAACTTCTCACTTCAAATGATCTTTGTTATGATTCACTTTGGTTGTCCTTGCTAACTTAATGTTTGTATTGATGTAAATAATGGAATGTGTGTTTTAAAGAGATCCCAGATCTTGAGTTGAAATGTAGTCATATGTGCCTCATGGCTGTTATAGGAGGATGCCACTTGATTTTTCTCATTTGTATGAAACCTCTGAAATCAGCTTTTGTGAAAAAGACTTACCAATTTCCAGTTACTTTTTTTCAGTCTCACAGGAATAAATTCCGGGATATTCCACAAGACTGTATTCGCTTCCCAAATGGCACCCTATTCCCTTTATAGCACACTATAGTGCCCCCTGGTCAAAAGTAGCGCACTATAAATGGAACAGGGTGCCATTTAGGAAACAGTCTGTGGTACAGAGAGTCCTTGTTTAGTGATGTCACAGTTCATGTAAACTTAGGAAGACTTCCTCTCTAAGTATCCTCAGCTAAAAGACCGGGGACCGGATTAGTTAGTGTGATGCTGAGCGGAAGAGCAGACAGGGAGGCTAAGGCACAGAGAGACAGAACTGTGGGGTTTCCTTTTAAATGTTTAGATATGGGAAGAGTGCAGAGCCGTATGCTGGGGAGCAGAGGACCAGAGGTAAACAGTGAAATGAGGCGTTGACACAGTAGAGGCATAAACTAGGAAGCCTTAGGGGCAGTGAGGTTCTGGACTGAGGAGGCCCTGGTCTCTCTACTAACCTCAAGGGGACCAAGACGTAACCTCAAACTGGCCAACAGATTTATTGATCTCCTCACTCTTCTCTAGGCGTTGAGGTAAGTAGGGACGATTGTTTTTCTTTGTTTATTTATTCTTTCTTGGAAAAGATGTGAGTTCTTTCTGACTGAGACGTATCAGTGCAATATTGTTGACTGATGATGATGGATGTTTTTTACAACACTTAGTAAGATTCACTTTATGTCACAAACTCTGCTTGTTACTGCCACTTAAATGGTTAGAGGCTATTGCCTTATATGGTGTTTATGTAGATTAGGGCTACATCGTGGGATTTCACCCATGTGATTCTACATCCTGCCTGAAACAAGACATGTTCAGAACTCACACAGGGATATTTATTTGCACAAGGTTTTTCTGATCTGTTGGGATCCCTGACTGAACTTAGTTTGCTGTCTTTATATCAGGACATGACATCCTTTAAACTTTTAAAGCCCCCCTGCAGTCTTTTTAATTGTATTTTTTAATCATTACTGTATGTCTAATAAGTCCCTGCGTGTTTATTTAATAAAATAATTTCAAAATATATTTTTTATCATTTAGTTCCCTGAGCCTCTTTTGGCCATAGAAATGATCAGTCTGATCATGTGGGTGTAGGAAACAAATTCTATATATATAATATATTGTGCATACTCGCATAAAAAGGTCACTGTGTTGAAATATTATTTTTTAAAACAGGAAAATCCGGTTTAACGGCACTGTTCCTTTAAGTTAAAAGGCAGTCCTCTGACGATCATCTTATAAAGTCACTATCATAACTTAATCATTACTTATGTCCTTGCCACTGGGTAACACTGGTTGAATCAATGTTGTCACTTTAATAAAAATGGTTGTTTGTAGACATATCTACTGTATCTACTATAGGCCTTGGGGCGACAGGTAGCCTAGTTGTTAGAGCGTTGGGCCAGTAACCGAAAGATTGCTGGATGGAATCCCTGAGCTGACAAGGTAAAAATCTGTCATTCTGCCCCTGAACAAGGCAGTTAACCCACTGTTCCCTGGTAGGCCGACAAGGTAAAAATCTGTCATTCTGCCCCTGAACAAGGCAGTTAACCCACTGTTCCCTGGTATGCCGTCATTGTAAATAAGAATTTGTTCTTAACTGACTTGCCTAGTTAAATAAAGGTTACATTT
Source organism: Oncorhynchus mykiss (assembly GCF_057628025.1). Lineage (NCBI taxonomy): Eukaryota > Metazoa > Chordata > Actinopteri > Salmoniformes > Salmonidae > Oncorhynchus > Oncorhynchus mykiss. Next base: position 10,987,355 of record NC_143023.1, read on the forward strand.
AAAACATGTCTGTTTGTGTCACTTTGAGGTGAAATATCAGACCGCTATATATATATGTTGTTTTTGATTTGACTATTGATTGTTTTTTAAATATCAACAATACATCACTATTATGTTTGTGGTTGATCAACTTGGGAGTTGCTGCTGAGGCTGGAAACACAGTGTGAGACAATTGTCAGCAGAAGTTTGTCAATGAATGTGTAGTAACTGGCAGAGCAAGAAACCATTTATCTCTGTAATCTCCTCAGAGAGCCGTTTGATATCACATTTCCTGTAAATTACACCCTCTGTAACACATATTACTACTAATGATGATTAACTTGGCCTTGTGGACTGGATAATATGCAGGGATATTGAAATTAAAATAGTCATGCAATCCCATGTATTTTTTGCATGTCTCTTTACAATGTGCTGTAGGCAGCCTGTGGCCACAGTGCTCTCGTTGCTTTTGACAAATTACATTATTCATTTAATTATGCCCTCAACTGAGCATGTTATACTCATTAGCTTGGATGTTCTAAATTGTTCTTCAATGTAAATGTAGTAGTCAAATATTATCTCGCTTTGATGCATATATATACAGTGCAATTGGAAACTATTCAGACCCCTTGACTTTTTCCACATTTTGTTACGTTTTAGCCTTATTCTAAAATAGATTAAATAAATGTTTTGCCAAATCAATCTACACACAATACCCCATAATGACAAAGCAAAAACTGATTTATTTAAATGTATGAAAATATATTAATAATGAAAACTAGAAATATCTTATTTACATAAGTATTCAGACCCTTTGCTATGAGACTAGAAATTGAGCTCAGATGCATCCTGTTTCCATTGATCATCCTTAAGATGTGTCTACAACTTGATTGGAGTCCAGCTGTGGTAAATTCAATTGATTGAACATGAAAGGCATACATCTGTTTATATAAGGTCCCACAGTTGACAGTGCATGTCAGAGCAAAAACTAAGCCATGAGGTCGAAGGAATTGTCCGTAGAGCTTTGAGACAGGATTGTGTCGAGGCACAAATCTAATTCTGCAGCATTGAAGGTCCCTAAGAACACAGTGGCCTCCATCACTTTTAAATGGAAGAAGTTTGGAACCTCCAAGACTCTTCCTAGAGCTGGCCGCCCGGCCAAACTAAGCAATCGGTGGAGAAGGGCCTTGGTCAGGGAGGTGACCAAGAACCCGATGGTCACTCTGATAGAGCTCCAGAGTTCTGTAGAGATGGGAGAACCTTCCAGAAGGACAACCATTTCTGCAGCACTCCACCAAGCAAGCCTTTATGGTAGAGTGGCCAGACGGAAGCCACTCTTCAGTAAAGGGCACATGACAGCCCACTTGGAGTTTCATCCCCCTCCTCTCCCCTGTAACTATTCCCCAGGTCGTTGCTGTAAATGAGAACGTGTTCTCAGTCAACTTACCTGGTAAAATAACGGATAAATAAAAAAACATTTAAAAAAAAGACTCTCAGACCATGAAAAACAAGATTCTCTGGTCTGATGAAACCAATATGGAACTCTTTGGCCTGAATGCCAAACGTCACGTCTGGAGGAAACCTGGCATCATCCTTACGGTGAAGCATGGTGGTGGCAGCATCATGCTGTGGGGATGTTTTTCAGCTGCAGGGAGATTAGTCAGGATCGAGGGAAAGATGAACGGAGCAAAGTATAGAAGGATCCTTGATGAAAACCTGCCCCAGAGCGCTCAGGAACTCAGACTGGGGCGAAGGTTCACCTTCCAACAGGACAACGACCCTAAGCACACAGCCAAGACAACACAGAAGTGGCTTCGGGACAAGCCTCTGAATGTCCTTAAGAGGCCCAGCCAGAGCCCGGACTTGAACCCGATCTAACATCTCTGGAGACCTGAAAATATATATGCAGCGACGCTCCCCATCCAACCTGACAGAGCTTGAGAGGATCTGCAGAGATCAAATACAGATGTGCCAAGCTTGTAGCATCATACCCAATAATACTTCAGGCTGTAATCACTGCCAAAGGTGCTTGAACAAAGTACTGAGTAAAGGGTCTGAATAGTTATGTAAATGTGATATTTCAGTTTTGCTATTTTTAATAGATTTTCAAAAACCTGTTTTTGCTTTGTCATTATGGGGCATTGTGTGTAGATTGATGAAGGAAAAAACAATTTAATCCATTTTAGAATTAGGTTGTAACATAACATTTGGAAAAAGTCAAGGGGTCTGAATACTTTCCGAAGGCACCGTATACACTGAGAATACAAAACATTCAGAACCCCTGGTCTTTCCATGACACAGACTGACCAGGTGAATCTAGATGAAAGCTATGATCCCTTATTGATGTCACTTATTAAATCCACTTCAATCAGTGTAGATGAAGGGGAGGAGACAGGTTAAAGAAGGATTTTTAAGCCATGAGACAATTGAGACATGGATTGTGTATGTGTGCCATTCAGAAGGTGAATGGGCAACTGTATACACAAGACAAAATATTTAAGTGCCTTTGAACAGGGTATGGTAGTAGGTGGCAGGCACACCGGTTTGTTTCAAGAACTGTAACGCTGCTGGGTTTTTCATGCTCAACAGTTTCCTGTGTGTATCAAGAATGGTCCACCACCCAAAGGACATCCAGCCAACTTAACACAACTGTGGGAAGCATTGGAGTCAACATGGGCCAGCGTCCCTGTGGAATGTATTTGACACATTGTAGAGTCCATGCCCCAACGAATCGAGGCGTTCCTGAGGGCAAAAGGGGAGGGGTGTGTTGTATACTCAGTGTACATCACATAGCTGGTGAGAATTTCTTTAAAGAATTCCAGATGCCAGTGTGATCAGTCAGTTTCTGCTCTAAGTTAACACGCCTGAGCAGCCTGGCTGTTTCTATTCCTTTCCACTCAGTTGACTTCCCCACGATCTCCCTGCTTTGCCAGTCCCTCGCCTCTTCTCTCTGCCCTAATATGGTTCATTGCAGGCTGTGGGAAGGGGATTGAGGATACAGAGGCCATCTATCTGTGTGTGTGTTGTGTGTGTTGTGTCCGACTATTCCAAACGCACTACGGTCTACTTGGTGTTATACAAAGTGAGACTAAGTAGCTCTTCACAACAGGTACTTAAGACAGGGGATTGTCTACAACGTATTGTCTTGTATACAATGACACTAATTTAGACTCACTTTTAACCTTGTAGAGAGGTCAGATGTTGAAATAGGTGGGTTTGTTTAAAAGTAATATTTATTGCATGATATCTGTAAGAACCGATGCTGGAGTAGAGAAGCAGGTAGGGGGAGTGAACATTTCATTCTGCACAGAGATGGAACAGGACAGGAGCAGCGTCAGAACCAGGTAATACAAAGACAAACAACAATGAATGCAGAAGCAGAGAACAGACAGATATGAGGTAACAACACAGGTGATTGAGTCCAGGTGAGTCCAATGAATCGCTGATGCGCGTGACGAGAGAAGCAGGTGTGCGTAATGATGGTGGCAGGAGTGCGTAACGCTGGGCAGCCTGGCGCCCTCGAGCACCAGGGAGGGAGAGCTGGAGCAGGCGTGTCAGATATCCCTTTAAAGGAAGTTATCAGATAACTCTGTGTTGGTTGATTTCATAAGGTCCCAATCTCAAAAAAAGGAGGGCTGAAATGCATAATAATATACTATGATGACACTGCAAATACCAAAAGCCCCACAAGAATTATGTCTGACATCTTGAAATCATAGCATCTGTTCTACTCTCTATTGCTCTCTGTGCTGATTCTCTTTGAAGAAGTTCACTTGGCGGGAAAACTGAATAATATGATTCATTTGTAATTCTCTATACAGCTGCATTTCCTATGTCAGTCCTGTTCCTATTGCTAGTGTATATTATGTAGCATATGTTTGCTTATTTTTCTGTCTAAAAGCCCACCTTCACTGTTAAATAGACAAATAAATTACACCCGTCTCTGATTCCCATGTCTGAGAAAAACGAATGGATTTCTAGTTGGTAAATAAACACTTGAAATGAATGGAATAGCTCAGATGCCCTTGTAATTGGCTCGTTAATGGGGTTGATGCCAACAGAAACAAACACTGTGACCGTACCACAATGGGAGTGGATGGTAGAGAAGTAGTGACATAGGTGGCTAGAGTCCAGGGCCCAGGTCAAAGTTGAATAAGTGTTTAGGTAACAGAGGATGCCTGTTCTCATGAGACTCCAGATCCTCAGGAAAGATCTCCCTACCTGATATGTACACACAAACATACGTGGTTACTTTATCTGGGTTGTGTCTCAAATTGCACCCTATTCCCTATATAGTGCACTACTTCTGGCCAGGATTTTGGTCAAAACTACTGCACTATATAAGGAATAGGGTGCAATTTGGGATGCTGACCTGGACTGCATACACACTGACGTCCGCATGATCCAATGGAATTGGCTGTATAATGTCCGACAGACTTTTCCCATCCAGTATCAAGTTAGAGTATTTATTTGGATCACCTCATCAAGTAATACAACAACAATGATTGGAATATAATTGTGTCAGCAGGGGGCTGATATTTTGTTCATGAATGTTTTGTAGATGCAGTCTTCAGTCTTTAGAGAATATCACACCATCTAAACATTATTACAACATGATTATGATATTGGTTTATGTTTAGATTTCCAATAATATTTTCCTGAACTTTCAGTGTATGGTTCAGAATTCCTCAACTAAAAATGCCATGATAAATAGGTGTGGGCTAGTTGTGTTGATCTGAAAAATGAACCCACTTAACTCCATATTGTTTTTTTGTTGTTTTTTTCAGGCCGCGGGGCCAACCACAGAACCATGGAGCCTGCCTATACTGGGATGTCACTGGATAACTCAACCTCAACAGTGATGCCCATGGCGACCTCCGCCGGCAACACCAATGTGAGCAGAGAGCCGTACATGCACCGCCTGGCCCATCTAGACGAGGGTCTCTACAATGACTTCTACAGCCTGTGGATCTGTCTGGTGGTGGTCAACACACTCATCTTCATGGTGGGAATGGTTCTCAACACCCTGGCCCTGTACGTGTTCTGCTTCCGCACCAAGCCCAAGACAACCTCAGTCATCTACACCATCAATCTGGCTGTCACAGACCTACTGGTTAACCTCTCCCTGCCCACACGTATCATTCTCTATTACAGTGGGGGAAAGTGCCTCAACTGCTCCTACGTGCATATATTCAGCTACTTTGTCAACATGTACTGCAGCATCCTCTTCCTCACCAGTATATGCGTGGACAGATACCTGGCCATAGTACAGGCTGAGGCCTCTAGGAAGTGGAGGAACCCTAACGTGGCCAAGGGGGTGTGCATTTTCATCTGGCTCTTCGCTATCGTGGTCACCTACTCCTTCCTCACCACGGCGTTCCGACACGCGGGCTGCTGCGTCTCCAAGCTCTTCGTCCTGACCGTCTTTGAGTTCTTCCTCCCCTTGGTCGTCATTGTGGTGTTCACCGTGCGCATCATGTGTGCCCTGTCCAACTCCAGTCTGATGCAGCAGAGCAGAGAGAGGCGCGTGCGGGCCGTGCAGCTCCTCACCACTGTCCTGGTCATCTTCACCATCTGCTTCACCCCGTTCCACGTCAGGCAGGTGCTGGTGTACTTCTACCCCGACATGCCCCACCACATCATTGTCTACCACGTCACTGTCACCCTCAGCAGCCTGAACAGCTGCATGGACCCCATCGTCTACTGCTTCGTCACCAACAACTTCCAGTCCAGCATGAGGGGCTTCTTCCGCAAGGCGGAGGCAGAGCTGGAGCAGACCAGTGGGAACATCATCAGCATGCAGAATAGCTCCAAGGGCTCGGGGACTGTCACAGCTATCGCTCACAGTGTGATGATGAACGTCCTGTCCTCCTCCTCTCCCCAGCATGGGAACCACATAGCGTTAGACTGAGAAAGGGATGGGAAGACTGAGGAATGGGATGTTCCGTGTTCAGAGAGAGATGGACTTCTATTGCCTAACTGTGAGACTCTGGAGTGCAATTGACATACTACAGTAGGCTATTCTCCCATTTGAGAAAATGCTTTCCTGCTTCTATTATTGTAGCCTATTGTTGGCTTGGAAATGTAAGTACTTGAAGACATTTTCGGACAAGAAACGTTATTTCTCCTGTGTTGGCCTACACCAGTCACGATGGAGGGCATTGACACTGAATACGACCTATAACGTGTTTATTGCAGCATGATTTATTTCTACTGTACAATTATCATCTGAGGAGTATTTGTTTACTTTGATCCTAGATTTGATGGACCTCTGACAAAATAGACAAGTAATATTCTACTGCATTGCTATGGAAACAAATAGAAATATATGATTAACAGCTTCTGTAGATTAATGTGTGACATTGTTGTCACAATACATATTTATCGTCAGCCTTCTCAGAAACTGGTTTTATGCTAAACTTATATTACTGGCAAATATTACCAAACCAATTGTCCAAAAACATATAGAATAAAACATACAAAACCTTATTGATTTTATAGCAAGAACTCATTTAATTTAGTTTGTATTACTGTTGGAGGGCCAGTAGCGTGCACTCTTCACTCTGCCCCAGGGCAGTGAAGGGGATATTTATTGACCTGTGTAGGGTGCCTCGTTTCAGCTGGGGCATTAAAACAGGTGTCCTGACTCTCTGTGGTCATAAAAAAAAAACATGGCACTTATTGTAGCAGGGTAGCCTAGTTCAAACCCCCGAGCTGACAAGGTACAAATCTGTCATTCTGCCCCTGAACAGGCAGTTAACCCACTGTTCCCAGGCCGTCATTGAAAATAAGAATTTGTTCTTAACTGACTTGCCTGGTTAAATAAAGGTAAAATAAAAAATAAATAAAATAAATTGTAAGAGTAGGGGTGTTAGCCTAGTGGTTAAAGTGTTGGACCAGTAACTGAAAGGTTGCAAGTTCAAATCCCGAGCTGACAAGATAAAACAAATCTATCGTTCTGCCCCTGAACAAGGCAGTCCACTGTTCCTAGGCTGTCATTAAAAATAAGAATGTGTTCTTTACTGACTTGCCTAGTTAAATAAAGGTAAAATATAGATATTTTTAAATAAATAAATCCCCAACCTGGTCCCATTCCATCATGGCCATCTAATCACCTCCCTCATTCCTAATTGGTATAATATAACTCACCTCTCCACCTGATTGGGGTGAGCGTTCTGGCACACAAATGATCACCCAGGTGGGTGCTGCACATTGGTGGTGGATGAGATGAGATGAGTTTGCCCTTTACTATGTAAAGCGCTTTGAGTAACCGTAGAAACGCGCTATATAAATACACTCAATTATTATGTTTGTTACAATTATCACAAGACAAAAAATGCTACTGAATGTTGTGTACATTTGTTGAATAGCATCCAAGCTTGCCTCCCATTGGATAGAATTAAAGCAATTGGTCATCGATTTTAGTGATGTCAGTAGGTACTGCTTTTTTACCGTGGCAATTAATGAGATTGGGCAATGCATTTTGTCATTGGACTGGGCATCAGCGTGTCGAAACAACTAGCAAGCTCAGGCTACTCGGGCACACCGACGACTAAAGAACGTGAATACTTCTTTACATTGGAAAAAGGGATCAGGTATATTCGATTTGTGTATTTTTATCAGCATTCGGTAGCCCGTCCCAGGTTAGCTTGTTATCTACGGGTTACATTCATCATAGCAAGCTAAAATACCGTAGCTACCTAGCTAGCTTCTAAGCTAACGTTAACGAGCTAGTTAGCTACCGTCTGATCATGTGAACACACCTGTCCGTTGTATCGTTAGCGTTCGTGACAGCTTGTACAATCTACTACACACCAACGTTAATAGCAGAGATGGTCTATATTGTAGCGGGCTTTGACGTTAGATATGGGGACAGTAATACCAATAATATACCGGTAACTCATGCCAGAACAGCATAGTTAGCTAACGTTACAGACTGAGGAAGTTAGTTAGCTCTTTAGCTTGCAAACTTGGCTAGCTTATGTAACGTTCGCTAATTTAGCAAGTTATTGATGATAAACACTTATTTCTTACTTCTGAGATAAAAGAACCAGCCAGTCAGCATCTTGACCAGTCCTGTCTACAACGTATCCCAACCATTGAGGTGTAGAATAACGGTCCCAACCTATAGTGTGCAACTGCAGCCGGCATTAAGAGGGCGTTCCTGCATATGGGCACTACTGCATCTGTAGGAACGCCACCTCGAGCATCCCATTGGTTCCTTCAAGAACCCCCCCCAAAAGGTAAATTAAAGTATTATACGTTTTTCGTCTCCTGTGTACCGGGCAGGTGTTCTACGACACCGGTAGGCAGTGTCCTTCGCTCCTGCCTGCCCTCATCATTAACAGAACTGCCTTAAAACAATGCCTGACAGGCGGGGGCGAAGGACAGTCTACTGGTCGTCCCCCACTAGTGCGGGAGGTTGGGGCAACACGATGTGCTAGTTAACTAGCTAGCACAGTGTCCTTCGCTCCTGCCTGCCAAACATCTTCCGTCGTTAACATAACTGTAGGAAAACAGTTGCAGGTGTGTAAATCAAAAGTTTATTTATCACGTGCGCCGATAGCTAGCTACCATTGTTGCCCCCGCCCCTTCTTCTGTGGGGTTTATTGGCAGTTTGCATCCAATGTTATGGTGCATTATTGCCACCTACTGTACTGGAGCGCCCCAATCCCCCACCTATGTACCGGAGTCAGTGTCAGAGTATGGGAGCGGAGCGTGCCCAATTTGCGGAGCAAGATTCCCAAAGGCTGGAGCACTCCATGAGCTCAGGGCAGGCCCGGCCCAGCATACATTTGTTGTCTGCAGCTATAGCCCCTTGCTTTAGCTACTGTCATGGAGTTTGCAAAATATTGTCATTTTTTTAAATAAAACACACAGGTGCAAAATCAAGGTGACTTACAAAGATGTAATGTCCACAACTAAATAATCATTGTGGAATCTGAACAGACACATCCCGAAAGCAAGATGGTGTACTTACTATGTGCACATGCTAAAAGGAAGGAAGAGGTGGGTAGTTAATTGTGTCATTGGATCAAAGAATGTTTAAACCCCAAAAAATCTGATCTTAAGTTTCCTTCATTTTTGTTCTATTATCTATACAATGGGCCACCATTGATTTTGTCCCAATAGGCCTAGCATATTCCAACTTTTTTCAAGGAGCTTTTAGTTTTGATTGGGTTATTGTGCCTAAAAACCTTTAAGCCAACTTATAAAGAAAATATACTGCATCCCTGCCTAGCCTGGCAAGAGTGGCCAAAAGGGTGTTTAGCATCCCCAGTGGCTCTGCAGGCCTGCTCTCCAGGCACCTTCACTTAAGCCTGAAGCCACAGACTCACTTTTAAAAATTTAATTCAAAGGCACTGAGCCTAATAAGGAATATTTTACTTAATTTGTATTTAATTCTAAGCAAGTCACAGCCTACACTCACTACCGTTCAAAAGTTTGGGGTTACTTACAAATGTCCTTGTTTTTGAAAGAAAAGCTTTTTTTGTCCATTTAAAATAACAACATTGATCAGAAATAGTGTAGACATTGTTAATGTTGTAAATGACTATTGTAGCTGGAAACGGCTGATTTAAAAAAAAAAATTAAAAAAAATGAATATCTACATTGGCGTACAGAGGCCTGTTATGTGCTAGTTAGCGGCCATCAGACTGTTAAACAGCCATCACTAACAAAGAGGCTGCTGTCAACCTACAGACTCAAACCTTTGGCCACTTTAATAAATGGATTTAATAAAGGTATAATAAAGTCACTTTAAATAACGCCACCTTAATAATGTTTACATATCCTACATTGGAGCATCAACATGTGTGGGTTTGATTACAGGCTCAAAATGGCCAGACACAAAACTTTCTGAAACTCGTTAGTCTATTCTTGTTCTGAGAAATGAAGGCTATTCCATGTGAGGAATTACCAAGAAACTGAAGATCTGGTACAACACCGTGTACTACTCCCTTCTCTGAACAGAGCAAACAGCGCAGTGCTTAGGGTCGTCGTCCTGTTGGAAGGTGAACCTTCGCCCCATTCTGAAGTCCCGAGTGCTCTGGAGCAGGTTTTCATCAAGGATCTCTCTGTACTTTGTTCTGTTCATCTTTGCCTCGATCCTGACTAGTCTCCCAGTCCCTGCAGCTGAAAAACATCCCCACAGCATGCTGCTACCACCATGCTTCACCGTAGGGATGATGCCAGGTTTCCTCCAGACGCTTGGCATTCAGGCCAAAGAGTTCCATCTTGCTTTCATCAGACCAGAGAATCTTGTTTTTTTACAGTGTGGCTTCAGTCTGGCCACTCTACAATAAAGGCCTGATTGGTGGAGTGCTGTAGAGATGGTTGACTTTCTGGAAGGTTTTCCCCTTCTCCACAGAGGAACTCTGGAGTTCTGTCAGTGACCATCGGATTCTTGGTCACCTCCCTGACCAAGGTCCTTTTCCCCCGATTGCTCAATTTGACCGGGCAGCCAGCTCTAGGAAGAGTCTTGGTGGTTCCAAACTTCTTCCATTTAAGAATGATGGAGGCCTCCGCTGTGGTTTTCTTCCTGGGAAGGAGAGGCGGACCAAAATGCAGCGTGGTTATGGTTGAACATCTTTAATAAAGATGATAACGTGAACAATATACATAAACAAAACAAGAAACCGTGGAAAAACCGAAACAGTCCTAACTGGCGCAAAACACAGAGACAGGAAACAATCACCCACGAAATACTCAAAGAATATGGCTGCCTAAATATGGTTCCCAATCAGAGACAACGATAAACACCTGCCTCTGATTGGGAACCACTCTAGGCAACCATAGACTTACCTAGAATACTACACTGAACACAACCCCATCAATCTACAAAACCCCTAGACAAGACAAACACATAATTACCCATGTCACACCCTGGCCTAACCAAAATAATAAAGAGAAGACAGAATACTAAGACCAGGGCATGACAGCACTGTGTTCTTGGGGACCTTCAATGCTGCAGAAATGTTTCGATATCCTTCCCCTGATCTGTACCTTGACACAGTCCTGTCTCTGAGCTCTACGGACAATTCCTTCAACCTCATGGCTTGGTTTTTTCTCTGACATGCACTGTCAACAGTGGAACCTTAGGTGTGTGCCTTTCCAAATCATGTCCAATCAATTTAATTTACCAGAGGTGGACTCCCAAGTTGTAGAAACATCTCAAGGACGATCAATGAAACAGGATGCACCTGAGCTCAATTTCAAGTCTCCTAGCAAAGGGTCTGAATACTTATGAATACTTAAGGTATTTCTGATTTTAATACATTTGCAAACATTTATTCTAAAAACCTCTTTGCTTTGTCTTTATGGGGTATTGTGTGTAGATTGCACATTTTGTTTGTTTTATAAAAATTCCTCAATAAATTCCGGATGCACTGTACATGCTGTTTTAATGACATGTAGCCTATTTGAAATGATGAGCGCTTGTTACATTCACCTTTTCATGTTTATTATAATACTTTTCATTCATATCATGTTTTTTTTTTTCCTGTGAGAGGAGTGGATTTTAGCAGAGCGGTTAGAAAGGATGAGAGATGAGCAGGATTTCCCACCACTCAACTATTCTTCCCATGAGAATATTGTAGCTAGCTAACTAGACTGGGTGGAGCGTTGAGGGGTGGGTTCTTCAAGGTCATTTTCCATATGAGGATGTTTAGAAGACCCAGTTGAAGAAGTTTGACACAAGGGGATAATTGTTGTGTGGTACATTTAGCAAGAACAGGTTTACTGTAAGACCTTATTGGAAATCTCAGCTTTTAAATATATATTTTTAATCAAACGTTTAATTCAATCTCTATTAGAACAGTAGGCCACCTGTTGGGTTGTTAAAAGCTACCTCATCTACCCACCAAGCAAGGTAAGTGACTAGGAGCACAGCGACGTCATGCATAACATCACTCATGCCTAACAACAAGGTTGTGCTATGTGCATTATGGACAATACAGGCTGAAATACACATCTATCTTTCTAGGCCTACACTAGTCACTCATCTCACAGCTGCTGAAACTCCTACAGGACAGCTAGTTCACCCAAGTTCACGCAGTGGCTGAGCTCTTGTGTTTTCAAGACTTGATTGCGTGGATGGAGTTTCCTTCCTCCAATCTGAGGAACTTTCTCCTACAGCTCGATGGGTTGACTCAGTACTTTAGCCTAATTGCAGGTGTACATTTATAGTAATAGGGCTGATTACAGCAGCAGCTCGGCTTATCTATTTGGCAGCATCCCAGCTGAACGTGCATCATTAAACTTTACCCAACTAGCTACTAATGCTCTTATTGTATTTGTACTGCTGACATTTGAAATATAAAATGGGCTTAAACTGTCATAATACTAGCCTTTATCGGCCTATCCAGAGTCCGTAACATTAAAATGTTTATTGGTTATAAAGGTATTATTGACTATGGGTTAACATACTAACGCTCATGCTGTCTGTCTGTCTGTGTCCCCTCTACAGATGAATGAGTCACTCCAAGGGACTCTAGAGAGGAACGTTGTCCTCCACCGCCGGCCCACGTCTCCCTCACCCTGCTCAGCCTCCCCTCTACAGACATCATCAAATGAGCTCTATCTGAATGCCACTTTCTATGGGTTTGGATTCAGTACAGCAGCCAGCAGTGAAGAGAGCCAATCTCTTACAAAGCCTCATTTTGCCACGGAACCTTATGAATTGCTTTCAAAAGTGCCTCGAAAGAACTAAAGAAAACCAGGATTTTTCCTTCATGTATAGTGCTGCTGTTTTGAGAGTATTCCTCTGATTGACCATAAAGGGAAGGACAGTTGCATCAGAGCGGACAGGACCGTAAACTACATTAAGGCTTTAGGGGAGCAGTCATAACTTCTCTCTCCATACGAGCCGACGACCATGGTCCCCCAGAAGGCTGACTTGACTGTTTTGCCATGTCAGGATGTGGTGGAGATGCCAGTGAAGAAGCAGAGCAGTGAGAGGGACGAGGAGAGTCCTGATGGGTCTCTGGGTGAGGGTGCTGGGGGGGAACGTATTCCCCTGCGCAAGTGGGTCATGCATGGTGCTGTCATGTTCGGACGAGAGTTCTGCTACGCCATGGAGACAGCCCTGGTCACACCAGTCTTACTGCAAATAGGTCAGTACCAATGGAGACAGCCCTGGTCACACCAGTCTTGCTGGAAATAGGTCAATACCAATGGAGACAGCCCTGGTCACACCAGTCTTACTGCAAATAGGTCAGTACCAATGGAGACAGCCCTGCTCACACCAGTCTTACTGCAAAGGTCAGTACCAATGGAGACAGCCCTGGTCACACCAGTCTTACTGCAAATAGGTCAGTACCAATGGAGACAGCCCTGGTCACACCAGTCTTACTGCAAATAGGTCGGTACCAATGGAGACAGTCCTGGTCACACCAGTCTTACTGCAAATAGGTTGGTACCAATGGAGACAGCCCTGGTCACACCAGTCTTACTGGAAATAGGTCAATACCAATGGAGACAGCCCTGGTCACACCAGTCTTACTGCAAATAGGTCAGTACCAATGGAGACAGCCCTGGTCACACCAGTCTTACTGCAAATAGGTCGGTACCAATGGAGACAGCCCTGGTCACACCAGTCTTACTGCAAATAGGTCAATACCAATGGAGACAGCCCTGGTCACGTCAGTCTTACTGCAAATAGGTCAATACCAATGGAGACAGCCCTGGTCATACCAGTCTTACTGCAAATAGGTCAATACCAATGGAGACAGCCCTGGTCACTTCAGTCTTACTGCAAATAGGTCAGTACCAATGGAGGGTGTTGGTTGACCAAAAAAAGGTTAGTGGAGTTACAACTAAGGCATTTCCTATGTGTATTTTACCCTTTTGGATAATTGTTTGCCAAATGGCTACCAAAGATTGGTCCCACCCCAGTCTGTGTTAGGTTTACTCCATCATAAGGGCTGGGAGTTATGTGGGGTTATTTTAACTATCTGTACACTGTGCACAGGCAGCATAACAGACCGGGGCCGTTACTAGGTTACTAGGTTTGCCACCAATGCAGAATGGAACAATGTCTTCTACAGAGTTTGGTAGGTATGGCAGAATGTGTGAGTCTGCACGTTTCAGTCAACCTGTTTTCCTGCCGGGAACAATTTTGTCGTAAATGGATTTGCCAAACTGTCCATCTCTGTGATGTAACTCCCATGCACAGTTTAGGGTACATGGATAGTAGGTCTCTAGATCTATCTTTATCTACACACATCTTTATCTACACAGCATGTAACAGCTGCACATTTTATTTTAATGTAGTGATGAACATTGTAGGCAGACATTGTCACACAGAAAAGGGTTAGCTACAAATGAACTAGTATTGGATAACACAGGCTTATCTAAACCCGCTCCTTCAGGACTCATAACAGAAGCAAACATGTCAGTGCACATAATAATGTTTTGAAATAGTGGTGAAGTTAAAGTTTGTTTTTGTAACCCTCTAAACTTGTGCTGGTTGAAAATGTCAGATTTGGGCACTAATAAGCGCCTACAATTGGAACGCAGTGGCTGTACAAGTAACATGTTATACATGTCAGAGCTCTGGCTCTGCATTGGTTTTGACCCACCAGCTGTTCTGTACATGAACACCCATCCCTGCTGCTAATTGGTCAACTTTTGCAAATTCTTTGTTGTCTGAGTGAGGGATATGCTGTAAATTAAGATGACTCCATGTATTTAGAAAGATGAGACGTTGAGGATTATACTAAATACCACTTTGATGTCATACAAGCAAGACAATCATCTGTGAGTCCAAATGTACACTTCACATGTACACTTCAAATGTACACTTCACATGTACACTTCAAATGTACACTTCACATTTCCAAAACTACTGTCATATACAGTATCAACGTTTATGATCACTATGTTTGATGTACAGTTACAAGATGACATGTGATCATACCCTGGGTTGTTCTGAACAGGAGCAGTCTGTTTGATACACAGTTACAAGATGACATGTGATCATACCCTGGGTTGTTCTGAACAGGAGCAGTCTGTTTGATACACAGTTACAAGATGACATGTGATCATACCCTGGATTGTTCTGAATAGGAGCAGTCTGTTTGATATACAGTTACAAGATGACATGTGATCATACCCTGGGTTGTTCTGAACAGGAGCAGTCTGTTTGATACACAGTTACAAGATGACATGTGATCATACCCTGGGTTGTTCTGAACAGGAGCAGTCTGTTTGATACACAGTTACAAGATGACATGTGATCATACCCTGGATTGTTCTGAATAGGAGCAGTCTGATGTACAGTTACAAGATGACGTGATCATACCCTGGGTTGTTCTGAACAGAAGCAGTCTGTTTGATATACAGTTACAAGATGACATGTGATCATACCCTGGGTTGTTCTGAACAGGAGCAGTCTGATGTACAGTTACAAGATGACGTGTGATCATACCCTGGGTTGTTCTGAACAGGAGCAGTCTGATGTACAGTTACAAGATGACGTGATCATACCCTGGGTTGTTCTGAACAGAAGCAGTCTGTTTGATGTACAGTTACAAGATGACATGTGATCATACCCTGGGTTGTTCTGAACAGGAGCAGTCTGTTTGTTTATTGTGTGGAACAAGCACCTGAATGCACTTATAGTCATTTAGGTGTGTAGAAAGAAGTCATATGTTCCCCTGTATTGCCTTGTGAAAGCCTACACTGTAAGATCCTGTTTGATAACTTAGTTAGTCATGTTGGCAATAGAACAAGCTTTAAAATCATGCCCACCTGACCCATATTGTGATTTATAATGGACTGTTTTTTGGATTGTGTAAATAACAACAGTAATTGTGTGATGCCGGGTTGTGTTCCAAACTAAACAACTACAAGTGTGCTTGCTCTAGTTCCTCAACGGCACAGCTAGCAGAGTTCAAGACTCTTCTTTGAGTCATAAAAGTGCATTGAAATGTATTAGGAACTGTGCCCACTTTGGAGAGGTGTGTGTCCACTTGGAGACAGCAGTTAGACCCTTGTCATTTGTGTGTCTTATGTTGCACCTACCCCACAATTTCCAGGAATATTATTATGTTACTGAATGTATCCAGAGTATATTCCCATTTTGTTATCAACAACTGTGACAAAGTAGAGTAAATATAAAATAACAGTGTAATGGTTGAATTCAGTCTTGTGCCAGGTGAACTGTTGTGTACTCAACTTTTGGTCTACTAATTTTCCCATGATCTACAAACTCTTCCCTTTCAATTGCTACAATGGTTATGCATCTGCTTTTCATACTTTTCTGTAAGAAACATTTCAATGTAGCCCTATCCATATAGGCCAATTCCCACCAGTGTAGAGGGTTAAGTCTTGGTGACATCCCTTGAGTATAACCTAGTCCCAGTCGTTCATTACGGCCCCTAATGTATAGCCTATGTTTAACTACTTATCCTTGGTATTTCTGAGAAGGACAATCTGACTTGATGCCAGCTTCTCATATCTTGTTGATATTCTGAGAGGGTTATAATACTCTGTCTAGAAGCCAGTGACCTTTCAATAACCAGTTTACTGCTCAGACTGAGCAACAGACTAGGTCACATTCAGTGCATTCCACTCCATAAACCAACAGGCTACACATTTAACCCTTTCTGAACAAATTCTAACGTGCACTACCTGGCATTTGAAAGAGGATAGAAAGCTGCCATGTTATTGTTTCCAGTTTCACTGTCTGTTTTGTTGCCATAGCTGTGTGAGGCCTATATCATTTTAGCGTTCCTACAGAGATGAAGATAGTTTGTTTCCATAGTTCGTGCTGACAGCAAGTTGTGTCTTGCGTGAGGGCTCTTATCTAGGTTAATGAACAACCGTCTTGTAGAAACAAGTCCACTTGTTTTCCTTCTAGTGACGATCTCTAACACATATTCTAGTGGGAGATGTACAGGGATTGTTGTTTAATGTGTAGACCTGCTGAAGTAGAGCATCAGCAGCATAGCGTTCATTATAAAGCTCAGTAAAACAGCCTCGTTCCACGCCGAGGTCCACAGTACATCAGAGTGGAGCGTGGTACATTGAGATGGTTCCAGCTACCCACAAACCTCCTTTCACCTCACCTGACACGGCCAGATTTGATCTATGCCTCACCAAACCTGCTAGTGACTATGTATGACTGGAATGTGATTCAGCATTGTTGACTAAAAGCTTTGATGGCTGTGGTTCTGTAAAGAATGCCCTTTAGGCTGCGGCAAAAGATTGTGTAATGGTTGAACTTTTGACAAAGTCATATTTGATGAATGCTAATAGGATTTAATCCGTGATCAGTCTCTCTGTGGTCAAAGCCTGAAGCATATTGAGTGAAGGTGTTTTTCCTGCGTGTTTTGTTGTTTTCAGGACTTCCAGAGCAGTACTACAGCCTGACGTGGTTTCTGAGCCCCATCCTGGGCCTGATCCTCACCCCTCTCATTGGCTCAGCCAGCGACCGCTGCACCCTGAAATGGGGCCGCAGGAGACCCTTCATCCTGGCACTCTGTGTGGGGGTGTTACTGGGAGTTTCTCTCTTCCTCAATGGGTCCCTCCTAGGTGAGTGGGAGGTACTGTCTGAGTTCCAAATGGAACCCTATTCCTTATAAAGTGCACTACTTTAGACCAGAGCCATAGAGTCCTGTGGGCTGTGGTCAAAAGTAGTGCATTATGAAGGGAATAGGCACTATTTAATCATCATGTATTGGAAATGTGAAACTCCCTTAGATGCTCATGTTTTCTGTATTGTAAAATTATTCTTTAATGAAAGCGCTATGCTAAATAAATAGAATGCCTTATTATTCTATGTGCTCTAGGATTAGCCCTCGGGGACGTTCCCAGCAGTCAGCCCATTGGGATAGTGCTGACGGTGCTGGGCGTGGTTCTACTGGACTTCAGTGCAGATGCCTCAGATGGGCCTATCAGAGCCTACCTGTTGGATGTAGCCGACACAGAGGAGCAGGACATGGCCCTCAACATACATGCTTTCTCTGCAGGTACACGATGCTGCCCTAGTTGTATTGGCTCCTTCTCACTAGTCTGTCCTTGATTCCTTGTGTCCTCTCCTCCCCACCTCCTCAAACAGTCAGGGGGAAGCAAGAAGAGGATTTAAGAACCCTACAAGCACATTTCCTCTCCTCATATCCTGTTGTCTTTCTGCACTTTCTTCTGATGTTTTGAGGAGGAGGCAGGGAGAGGACGGGAGGAGAGGACGGGAGGAGAGGACACTAAGACACTGTAGAATCACTATGTAACTGAGGGGGTGAATGCCAAAGACACTGTAGAATCACTATGTAACTGAGGGGGTGAATGCCAAAGACACTGTAGAATCACTATGTAACTGAGGGGGGGGTGAATGCCAAAGACACTGTAGAATCACTATGTAACTGAGGGGGGGGTGAATGCCAAAGACACTGTAGAATCACTATGTAACTGAGGGGGGGGTGAATGCCAAAGACACTGTAGAATCACTATGTAACTGAGGGGGTGAATGCCAAAGACACTGTAGAATCACTATGTAACTGAGGGGGGGGGGGGTGAATGCCAAAGACACTGTAGAATCACTATGTAACTGAGGGGGTGAATGCCAAAGACACTGTAGAATCACTATGTAACTGAGGGGGTGAATGCCAAAGACACTGTAGAATCACTATGTAACTGAGGGGGTGAATGCCAAAGATACTGTAGAATCACTATGTAACTGAGGGGGTGAATGCCAAAGATACTGTAGAATCACTATGTAACTGAGGGGGTGAATGCCAAAGACACTGTAGAATCACTTTGTAACTGGGGGGGGTGAATGCCAAAGACACTAACAGTTATTATTGCTCAATGTTACATAAAGGGGGCTATCAGTCATGTCTTGAGTCAGTTTTAAATTGATTTCATGTTGTTGAAGCCGGTGTGTGTGATTGGTGGAGCTACATGTTTGGAATGTGAGGTCACATGGCACCCCCTCTAAACAAATACAATCTTTACTTTTATTGGTCACGGTTGTTCACGTGATGATTCCCTGAGGGAAATGAACAAAAACATAAGGAAACTCGTTTATCATCGGTATTTGGAGCACCGAACAACTCATAAAGTGGCAGCTCTAACATTGTTTTGACATTGTGTTTTGGCAGGGCTGGGAGGAGCGGTTGGCTACGTGCTGGGTGGCCTGGACTGGACCAGCACCATCCTGGGCACGGCCTTCAAGTCCCAGGAGCAGATCCTGTTTGTGTTTGCTGCCGTCATCTTCACCATATCTGTGATTCTACACATGTTCAGTATCAAGGAGGAGAGTTTTGAGGCTCGTGGTGACACTCTGGGAGAGGGAGACTCCGACAGCCTGTCCTCCTCAGAGAAACTGAAGGGGGGCTTGGCAGGGCCTCGTAGTGTACCTCAGCTGGACGTTATAGGAGAGGAGGACGCCCAGTCAGAGAGGGAGCTCTTCATCAACGTGGACAGGGTGAGGAGTAAGAGCGACTCGGTGCTGGCCATGCCTGACGCCACCATCGAGCTGGACTCAGACCTGGACCAGGACGGTCATTTCCTGGCCGACATTGAGCCCTCCATCTTTCAGGACTACCCCCAAGATTTGTACCCTGGCACCCCTCAGAGACACTACAGTGGATGGGGCATCCAGGACCTGGAAGGCCCCCAGGCTGAGGCTCAGGCAGACAGCCAGCTGCCCCTCTTCCACCAGGACCCCTCCCCCTACTACAGCAGGGAGCACATGTTGTTCAACAACCAGACCAACCAGGGAGCCAAGTGCCTCAACGGGGCCTCAGCGGCCCCGGCCGTCCCCTCCAATCACACAGCCCGCGGGGCCAACAGCCAGGGCCGAATGCCAGGCCTGAGGCCGTCCAACACCAGCACCACTACCGGGCCACGCCGCTTCCCCTTCTACCGCCAGCCGTCATTTACATTCTCTTACTATGGCCGCGTGGGTTCAGCACGATACCGCCACCGCAGAAACACCATGGGCAATCCGGCCGGCGCCAACCTCCGCATCAAGACCTCGCAGAGCATGAACGACATCTACGAGCACATGCGGCAGAGGAGGGAGCTTCAGCAGAGCAGCACCACACTGTCCAGCGGGGACTCTGAGAGGGACGACGGAGACCAGGGGGGCACCACGGTCAAGCTGCTGTGGCTGTCCATGCTGAAGATGCCCCCCCAGCTGCTGAGGCTCTGCGTCTGTCATCTCCTCACCTGGTTCTCCATCATCGCTGAGGCTGTATTCTACACAGACTTCATGGGACAGGTCATCTATGCTGGAGACCCCACAGTGAGAACCTGTCCAGTCCTCCATTGTAATTCATTGTATATTGTAGTTCATTATAGTTTGTAGTTTATTTCAGTAAGAGAATGAGGACTCTTGTTTTATTTGTCTATCTTTCCTCAATAATCTATTGTTCCTGTTTTCCTTCCTTCTCTTTCTACTCTTCTTTCCTATTCTCTGTTTCTCCTCTACAGGACAGGGAACCCTCAGAATCACTAGGTCTCTGTTACTCCTCTACAGGACAGGGAACCCTCAGAATCACTAGGTCTCTGTTTCTCCTCTACAGGACAGAATACCCTCAGAATCACTAGGTCTCTGTTTCTCCTCTACAGGACAGGGAACCCTCAGAATCACTAGGTCTCTGTTTCTCCTCTACAGGACAGGGAACCCTCAGAATCACTAGGTCTCTGTTTCTCCTCTACAGGACAGGGAACCCTCAGAATCACTAGGTCTCTGTTTCTCCTCTACAGGACAGGGAACCCTCAGAATCACTAGGTCTCTGTTTCTCCTCTACAGGACAGGGAACCCTCAGAATCACTAGGTCTCTGTTTCTCCTCTACAGGACAGGGAACCCTCAGAATCACTAGGTCTCTGTTTCTCCTCTACAGGATAGGGAACCCTCAGAATCACTAGGTATCTGTTTCTCCTCTACAGGACAGGGAACCCTCAGAATCACTAGGTCTCTGTTTCTCCTCTACAGGACAGGGAACCCTCAATCACTAGGTCTCTGTTACTCCTCTACAGGACAGGGAACCCTCAGAATCACTAGGTCTCTGTTTCTCCTCTACAGGACAGGGAACCCTCAGAATCACTAGGTCTCTGTTTCTCCTCTACAGGATAGGGAACCCTCAGAATCACTAGGTCTCTGTTTCTCCTCTACAGGACAGGGAACCCTCAATCACTAGGTCTCTGTTACTCCTCTACAGGACAGGGAACCCTCAATCATTAGGTCTCTGTTTCTCCTCTACAGGACAGGGAACCCTCAATCACTAGGTCTCTGTTACTCCTCTACAGGACAGGGAACCCTCAATCACTAGGTCTCTGTTTCTCCTCTACAGGACAGGGAACCCTCAATCACTAGGTCTACTGACAAGGGCTCAAGTTATTTTAAATGCCGATGTAATGTTTTTAATGGGACAAAATGTTAAAACTGATAATATGCACAATTTTGTGGTGCAAATTGATTTCGGAGTTGATGGACTTCTATATGTTCTATTTTCTCTGTCTAGGCTCCTGCTAACTCCACTGACCTGCAGAACTACCATAAAGGGGTTCAGATGGGCTGCTGGGGACTGGTTGTCTATGCTGCTACCGCTGCAGTCTGCTCAGGTAGGTCCTACTCCTTAGAGAAATACAGTGTGGAAAGCAACGTGGACGGCAACGTGGACAGTGTGGACGGCAACGTGAATGGCAACGTGTACAGTATGGACAGCAACCTGTACGGTATGGACAGCAACGTGTACGGTATGTACAGCAAAATGGACAGCAACGTGTACAGGATGAACAGCAACGTGGACGTATGGACAGCAACGGGAACAGCAACATGTACGGTATGGACAGCAACCTGGACGGTATGGACAGCAACGTGGACAGTATGGAAAGCAACGGGAACAGCAACATGTACGGTATGGACAGCAACCTGTACGGTATGGACAGCAACCTGGACGGTATGGACAGCAACCTGGACGGTATGGACAGCAACCTGGACGGTATGGACAGCAACGTGGACAGTATGGAAAGCAACATGGACAGCAACGTGCACAGTATGGACCGCAACGTGCACGGTATGGACAGCAACGTGCACGGTATGGACAGCAACGTGCACGGTATGGACAGCAACGTGCACGGTATGGACAGCAACGTGCACGGTATGGACAGCAACGTGGACAGTATGGAAAGCAACATGGACAGCAACGTGCACGGTATGGACAGCAACGTGCACGGTATGGACAGCAACGTGCACGGTATGGACAGCAACGTGCACGGTATGGACAGCAACGTGAACAGCAACGTGGACAGCAACGTGGGCAGTATGGAAAGCAACGTGAACAGCAACATGTACGGTATGGACAGCAACATGTACGGTATGGACAGCAACCTGGACGGTATGGACAGCAACGTGGACAGTATGGAAAGCAACATGGACAGCAACGTGCACAGTATGGACCGCAACGTGCACGGTATGGACAGCAACGTGCACGGTATGGACAGCAACGTGCACGGTATGGACAGCAACGTGCACGGTATGGACAGCAACGTGGACAGTATGGAAAGCAACATGGACAGCAACGTGCACAGTATGGACAGCAACGTGCACGGTATGGACAGCAACGTGCACGGTATGGACAGCAACGTGAACAGCAACGTGGGCAGTATGGAAAGCAACGTGAACAGCAACATGCACGGTATGGACAGCAGCGTGCACGGTATGGACGGCAACATGGACGGTATGGACAGCAATGTGGACAGCAAGGTGTACAGTATGGACAGCAACCTGGACGGTATGGACAGCAACGTGCACGGTATGGACAGCAACGTGTACGGTATGGAAAGCAACATGGACAGCAACGTGCACAGTATGGACAGCAACGTGCACGGTATGGACAGCAACGTGGACAGCAGCCTGTACAATATGGACAGCAACGTGTACGGTATGGACGGCAACATGGACGGTATGGACAGCAATGTGGACAGCAAGGTGTACAGTATGGACAGCAACCTGGACGGTATGGACAGCAACGTGCACGGTATGGACAGCAACGTGTACGGTATGGAAAGCAACATGGACAGCAACGTGCACAGTATGGACAGCAACGTGCACGGTATGGACAGCAACGTGCACGGTATGGACAGCAACGTGAACAGCAACGTGGACAGTATGGAAAGCAACGTGAACAGCAACATGCACGGTATGGACAGCAGCGTGCACGGTATGGACAGCAACGTGAACAGCAACGTGGACAGTATGGAAAGCAACGTGAACAGCAACATGCACGGTATGGACAGCAGCGTGCACGGTATAGACAGCAACGTGAACAGCAGCCTGTACAGTATGGACAGCAACGTGTACAGTATGGACGGCAACATGGACGGTATGGACAGCAATGTGGACAGCAAGGTGTACAGTATGGACAGCAACCTGGACGGTATGGACAGCAACGTGCACGGTATGGACAGCAACGTGTACGGTATGGACAGCAACGTGTACGGTATAGACGGCAACATGGACGGTACGGACAGCAACGTGGACAGCAAGGTGTACGGTATGGACAGCAACCTGGACGGTATGGACAGCAACATGGACAGCAACGTGTACAGTGTGGACAGCAACGTGTACCGTACGGACAGCAACGTGTACCGTACGGACAGCAACGTGTACCGTACGGACAGCAACGTGTACCGTACGGACAGCAACGTGTACCGTACGGACAGCAACGTGTACGGACATCAAAATGAACAGTAACTTGTACCGTACGGACAGCAAAATGGACAGCAACATGTACGGTACGGGCAGCAACGTGTACGGTACGGGCAGCAACGTGCACGGTATGGACGGCAACGTGCACGGTATGGACAGCAAGGTGTACGGTATGGACAGCAACGTGTACGGTACGGGCAGCAACGTGTACGGTATGGACAGCAAAATGGACAGCAACGTGGACGGTATGGACAGCAACGTGTACGGTATTAACAGCAAAATGGACAGCAGCGTGTACAGTATGAACAGCAACATTAACAGCAACGTGTACGATATGTACAGCAAGTATGAACAGCAACATTAACAGCAACGTGTACGGTATGAACCGCAACGTGTACGGTATGGACCGCAACGTGCACGGTATGGACGGCAACGTGAACAGCAACAGGTACAGTATGGACAGCAACGTGGACAGTATGGAAAGCAACGTGAACAGTATGGACAGCAACGTGCACGGTATGGACGGCAACGTGAACAGCAACAGGTACAGTATGGACAGCAACGTGGACAGTATGGAAAGCAACGTGAACAGCAACATGCACGGTATGGACAGCAACGTGCACGGTATGGACAGCAACGTGCACGGTATGGGCAGCAACGTGCACGGTATGGACAGCAAGGTGCACGGTATGGACAGCAAGGTGCACGGTATGGACAGCAATGTGGACAGCAACATGGACAGCAAGGTGTACGGGATGGACAGCAACGTGGACAGTACGGACAGCAACGTGGACAGTACGGACAGCAATGTGCACGGTATGGACGGCAACGTGAACAGTATGGACAGCAGCGTGTACAGTATGGACAGCAACGTGTACGGTATTAACAGCTAAATGGACAGCAACGTGTACGATATGTACAGCAAAATGGACAGCAACGTGTACAGTATGAACATTAACAGCAAGGTGTACGGTATGGACAGCAAGGTGCACGGTATTGACAGCAAGGTGCACGGTATGGACAGCAAGGTGCACGGTATGGACAGCAAGGTGCACGGTATGGACAGCAAGGTGCACGGTATGGACAGCAAGGTGCACGGTATGGACAGCAACGTGTACGGACAGCAAAATGAACAGTAACTTGTACCGTACGGACAGCAAAATGGACAGCAACATGTACGGTACGGGCAGCAACGTGTACGGACAGCAAAATGGACAGCAACATGTACGGTACGGGCAGCAACGTGTACGGTACGGGCAGCAACGTGTACGGTACGGGCAGCAACGTGTACGGTACGGGCAGCAACGTGTACGGTACGGGCAGCAACGTGCACGGTATGGACGGCAACGTGCACGGTATGGACAGCAAGGTGTACGGTATGGACAGCAACGTGTACGGTACGGGCAGCAACGTGTACGGTACGGGCAGCAACGTGCACGGTATGGACGGCAACGTGCACGGTATGGACAGCAACGTGTACGGTACGGGCAGCAACGTGTACGGTATGGACAGCAACGTGTATGGTACGGCCAGCAACGTGTACCGTATGAACAGCAACGTGTACGGTATGAGCAGCAACGTGTACAGTATGGACAACAACGTGTACGGTACGAACAGCAACGTGTACGGTATGGACAGCAACGTGTAGGGTATGGACAGCAACGTGTACGGTATGAACAGCAACGTGTACGGTATGAGCAGCAACGTGTAGGGTATGGACAGCAACGTGTAGGGTATGAACAGCAACGTGTACGGTATGAGCAGCAACGTGTACGGTATGAACAGCAACGTGTACGGTATGAACAGCAACGTGTACGGTATGAGCAGCAACGTGTACGGTATGAACAGCAACGTGTACGGTATGAACAGCAACGTGTACGGTATGAACAGCAACGTGTACGGTATGAACAGCAACGTGTACGGTATGAGCAGCAACGTGTACAGTATGGACAACAACGTGTACGGTACGAACAGCAACGTGTACGGTATGGACAGCAACGTGTACGGTATGAGCAGCAACGTGTAGGGTATGGACAGCAACGTGTAGGGTATGAACAGCAACGTGTACGGTATGAGCAGCAACGTGTACGGTATGAACAGCAACGTGTACGGTATGAACAGCAACGTGTACGGTATGGAGAGCAACGTGAACAGTATGAGCAGCAACGTGTACGGTATGAACAGCAACGTGTAGGGTATGAACAGCAACGTGTACGGTATGAACAGCAACGTGTAGGGTATGGACAGCAACGTGTATACCAAAGAGTGAGGTCTTGACTCACAACCAGTATAGTGAGTACTAAGTACGTGCTACTTAATGCAACTAATTTGTGCCAACTCAATAATGTTGCGTATGTTGTATTTGTTGACAGCTGTGCTACAGAAATACCTGGACAACTACGACCTGAGCATTAAGGTGATCTACATCCTGGGTACTCTGAGCTTCTCCCTGGGAACTGCGGTCATGGCGATCTTCCCTAACGTCTACGTTGCCATGGTGATGATCAGCACCATGGGCATCATCTCCATGAGTATCTCCTACTGCCCCTATGCTCTGCTGGGCCAGTACCACGAGAACAAGCAGGTGAGGATCACTGTGGAACACCATAGATCACTATACACTGAGTGCACAAAACATTAGGAATACCTTCCTAATATTGAGTTACAGCCCCCTCCCCCCTTTGTCCTCAGAACAGCCTCAATATGTCGGGCCATGGACTTTGCAGGGTGCCAAGCGTTCCACAGGGATGCTGGCACATGTTGACTCCCATGTTTCCCACAGTTGTAAAATTATCTGGATGTCCTTTGGGTGGTGGACCATTCTTGATACATTCCCTCAATGTGTGAAGCCAATGCCGAACGCCCGATAGCTGTAGTGTAGCTGAGCCGGTACATGAATTCTGTCTCACGTCCTTTCTATTAAATGGTAACAGAACTACATGCCCGCATGTCTTGTAGGGTTAAATTAGACCATACACTGAGAATACCAAACATTAGGAACACCTCAACAGCCTCAGTTCATCAGGGCATGGACTCTACAAGGTGTCGAAAGTGTTCCACAGGGATGCTGACCCATGTTGGCTCCAATGTTTCCCACAGTTGTCAAGTTGGCTGGATGTCCTTTGGGTGGTGGATCATTCTTGATACACACAGGAATCTTTTGTCTTGCCCATTGACCCTCTGAATGGCACACACACAATCCATGTCTCAAGGCTTAAAAATCCTTAGAAAGAAAGGAGGACCAAGGCACTCTTCATATAATTATTTAAAATGCCATTTTGTATGGCATGTTAACTGAAAACAAAGTTTAAACTCTCTGTTTCGGCTGCATGGCCTTCGTCTTCATGTCTCTACACTGTTTGAAGTGGATTTAATATCAATAAGGGATCATAGCTTTCACCTGGATTCACCTGGTCAGTCTGTCATGGAAAGAGCAGGTGTTCTTAATGTTTTGTACACTCAGTGTAGATTACTTTAGTTCACTATAGCTCTTAACAGACCTAGTTAGTAGACGCTGCTAGTACCACGAGAACAAGGATGTCGGTACACTTTCAAAGGGGTCACATTGTTAATAAAAACAACTTGATATGGATATGATGTTGCTCATTCTAGGCCAATGTGATGATAATAGAGTTCGACTATTACCTAGTTCCAATCTTTGGACTGACGTGAGAGATGAGTAAGGTAATTTCTTCCCCCCTCTGTCTCTACCGCAGTACATCCACCACAGTCCGGGGAAGTCGCGACGAGGCTTCGGCATCGACTGTGCCATACTGTCGTGCCAGGTGTACATTGCCCAGATCCTGGTGGCGTCTGCACTGAGCACGGTGGTGGACGCGGTGGGCAGCGTGCTGGTCATCCCAATGATGGCCTCTGGAGGCTCCTTCCTGGGCTTCCTCACCTCCACCTTCCTGGTCATCTACCCAGACTCCTCCACTCCCACCACTACGCAGGACCAGGAGGGGTATGGAGAGGAGGGGGCTCCGGCCCTGGTGACCCCAGAACCAGACCCCAGTGGTAGCAGTATGCAGGAGCCAGTAGTCCTTCTCAAAACGTCTCCTAAGGGCAGCAGCAGCACGGCACACTACGAGTCCACTATTTAACAAAGAAGAAGAGGGACAAGGACAAAATACTGGTGGCATCACAATAGTCATAAAGTGTCTTCCTCTCTTTGTCTCCTTTCTTTAATCTGCACAGATATCTAGTGGAGAAAGACAGTGACCAAACCTTCACACTCACTAGTCACATGAGTTCCAGTGGGATGGACTGTTCCAATGAACACGTTGTGCATTTCTTGACATATGGCTGTTTTTCTTTTCCTCGTGGGGTTCAAATGTTTGTGGGTTCACTGATTACGTCCCAAATAGCACCCTACTCCCTTTATAGTGCACTTTTTTACCTGGGTCCATAAGGCTCTGGTCAAATGTAGGGCACTAAATAGGGAATAGGGTGCCATTTGGGACTCATTCACAGTTTGAAAAGCCTGCAGGCCTTATCAGAAGGAGTATCCACCTCATACACAGGATCTAATGTTGGACTATTTTTCTTAAACGTGACTCTGTAGATGGTTGTTTAGACTGCACATGAATATTTTCACTCCATTTCTAAATTGAAAACATTTTTTATTGATTTTATTTTGTGATTGTACAAAATGGTTTGAGTGACCGATCAACTTTTTTAGATCAAACTTAGTTTCCCCACAGACAGAATGATATAGGAGTCCCTATGTTACTGTGACCTCACTAAAGATGCTGCAGTCGCAGAGGATCCAGTTCAGAACTTTATAGGAGTTGCTCTGTTACTGTGACCTCACTAAAGATGCTGCAGTCAGAGGATCCAGTTCAGAACAATATAGGAGTCGCTCTGTTGCTGTGACCTCACAAAATATGCTGCAGTCACAAGAGGATCCAGTTCAGAACAATATAGGTGCTCTGTTACTGTGACCTCACTAAAGATGCTGCAGTCACAGAGGATCCAGTTCAGAACAATATAGCAGTCGCTCTGTTACTGTGACCTCACTAAAGATGCTGCAGTCACAGAGGATCCAGTTCAGAACAGTATGGGATTTCCTATGTTACTGTGACCTCACTAAAGATGCTGCAGTCACAGAGGATCCAGTTCAGAACAGTATGGGAGTCTCTCTTACTATGACCTCACTAAAGATGCTGCAGGCACAGAGGATCCAGTTCAGAACTTTATAGGAGTTGCTCTGTTACTGTGACCTCACTAAAGATGCTGCAGTCACAGAGGATCCAGTTCAGAACAATATAGCAGTCGCTCTGTTACTGTGACCTCACTAAAGATGCTGCAGTCACTGAGGATCCAGTTCAGAACTTTATAGGAGTCGCTCTGTTACTGTGACCTCACTAAAGATGCTGCAGTCACAGAGGATCCAGTTCAGAACAATATAGGAGGTGCTCTGTTACTGTGACCTCACTAAAGATTCTGCAGCCATCGAAGATCCAGTTTAGAACAGTATAGGATTTGCTGTTACTGTGACCTCACTAAGGGGCGGCAGGGTAGCCTAGTGGTTAGAGCGTTGGACTAGTAACCGAAAGGTTTCAAGTTCAAATCCCCGAGCTGACAAGGTACTAATATGTCGGTCTGGCCCTGAACAAGCAGTCGGTCAGAACAATATAGGAGTCGGTCTCTTTTACTGTGACCTCCCTATGCCACAGAGGATCCAGTTCAGGGTCAGTCAGTTACATTCCCTATTATAAACACCATCCACTAACTCTCTTCAGTCTATTGACATGTATATCATGAAAACACTCAGGGCTATTATACAGCACAGATGATATGATGTCCAGGTTACACCAAAAGTCCAAAGAACCATTCAGGATGTTCCTTTTTGTAGCTCATATTTGCCATTTACTGGGTTGAGTGGCCTATAGCCTACTGTTTACATGACAGAGTTGGATAAGTGTTATCAGCCTTAAGATAATCAAATGCTGAAGTGATGATGCTTACATTCTAACACATATCAATACTTTAAAAAGGGAACATATTGTTAACCTCGATTATAGTACGCTGCATGGAAGAATACTAGATTTCATACTACAACTAGTAATTACAAATGGTCTATGATCATAAGATGCCTTTGGGCCCATGCAGCATTGAAGAAACCTTACACTGTACTGTGCTACAGGAAGTAGCCCTCTGTTGTTCTGAACCATCTGTTCCACAGGGTAACGCACAAGAAAGGATATTTGCTCTGTATGTTTTTACATTTAACAACTGCAAAAGCTGCACTATAAATTGGAAGAACTTTAAGAGAGGACAGTGTGTGTGTCATTATTTATCTGGCAGAACAGTCATGCACATCTGTTGACAGATCTGTATAGAGATGAAGTCCCAAACGGTAGTGCGTTACCTTTGACTAGAGTCCTACAGGGCATGTACAATTAATGAGCTGTGTGCCTAGAAGGTCTTCCCAGGCCCAGAGTGTTGGGTTTAGGAGTTGTTCCACCTACGTGAGGTGGTAGGTAGAGGGTGGTATTCACCAGGAACTAAATGGAAGTAAAGGGGTGGATACTGGGAGGGACCTCACTGCATTTATCAAAAAGTGTCCTGTTGCAAAGCGTTTTGGAGGTGTTCTCAAATGAAGAGGATCCATCATCACATCCAGCAGAAACATCTGGCTCTAGAAAGTGGGAAAAGGAACTTTTTGGTACATTTTTCTTGTCAACTGCTGTAATTTAAGAGGTTTGGTTGTAATGGGGAAAATATAAACGTCTATCTGGTTGTGAAATAGTTTTAGTTTGGGAATGTGTGCAAATGAGAAATTAAATTGGTCACACTCAAGTTTCAATCTTTATAATATAAATTATCTCAACATTTTGGTTTCAAAGTTGAGCAATGATTTTGTCAAAGTGGAAATGTTATATTCCCTTCTGCTGTTGAGCTGTACAGACGTGTTATACCCTGTTAACAACTAACCACCTGACCCTGATAACAACTAACAACCTGACCCGGATAACAACTAACCTGCTGACCCTGTTAACAACTAACAACCTGACCCTGTTAACAACTAACCACCTGACCCTGTTAACAACTAACCTGCTGACCCTGTTAACAACTAACAACCTGACCCTGTTAACAACTAACCACCTGACCCTGTTAACAACTAACCACCTGACCCTGTTAACAACTAACAACCTGACCCTGTTAACAACTAACCACCTGACCCTGTTAACAACTAACAACCTGACCCTGTTAACAACTAACAACCTGACCCTGTTAACAACTAACCACCTGACCCTGATAACAACTAACAACCTGACCCGGATAACAACTAACCTGCTGACCCTGTTAACAACTAACAACCTGACCCTGTTAACAACTAACCACCTGACCCTGTTAACAACTAACCACCTGACCCTGTTAACAACTAACAACCTGACCCTGTTAACAACTAACCTCCTGACCCTGTTAACAACTAACAACCTGACCCTGTTAACAACTAACCACCTGACCCTGTTAACAACTAACAACCTGACCCGGATAACAACTAACCTGCTGACCCTGTTAACAACTAACAACCTGACCCTGTTAACAACTAACCACCTGACCCTGTTAACAACTAACCACCTGACCCTGATAACAACTAACAACCTGACCCGGATAACAACTAACCTGCTGACCCTGTTAACAACTAACAACCTGACCCTGTTAACAACTAACCACCTGACCCTGTTAACAACTAACCACCTGACCCTGTTAACAACTAACAACCTGACCCGGATAACAACTAACCTGCTGACCCTGTTAACAACTAACAACCTGACCCTGTTAACAACTAACCACCTGACCCTGTTAACAACTAACCACCTGACCCTGTTAACAACTAACCTCCTGACCCTGTTAACAACTAACCTCCTGACCCTGTTAACAACTAACCTCCTGACCCTGTTAACAACTAACAACCTGACCCTGTTAACAACTAACCACCTGACCCTGATAACAACTAACAACCTGACCCGGATAACAACTAACCTGCTGACCCTGTTAACAACTAACAACCTGACCCTGTTAACAACTAACCACCTGACCCTGTTAACAACTAACAACCTGACCCGGATAACAACTAACCTGCTGACCCTGTTAACAACTAACAACCTGACCCTGTTAACAACTAACCACCTGACCCTGTTAACAACTAACCACCTGACCCTGTTAACAACTAACCACCTGACCCTGTTAACAACTAACCTGCTGACCCTGTTAACAACTAACAACCTGACCCTGTTAACAACTAACCTGCTGACTCTGTTAACAACTAACCACCTGACCCTGTTAACAACTAACCACCTGACCCTGTTAACAACTAACCTGCTGACCCTGATAACAACTAACCACCTGACCCTGTTAACAACTAACCTGCTGACCCTGATAACAACTAACCTGCTGACCCTGTTAACAACTAACCTGCTGACCCTGTTAACAACTAACCTGCTGACCCTGTTAACAACTAACCTGCTGACCCTGTTAACAACTAACCACCTGACCCTGTTAACAACTAACCACCTGACCCTGTTAACAACTAACCTGCTGACCCTGTTAACAACTAACCTCCTGACCCTGTTAACAACTAACAACCTGACCCTGTTAACAACTAACCTGCTGACCCTGTTAACAACTAACCACCTGACCCTGTTAACAACTAACCTGCTGACCCGGATAACAACTAACCTCCTGACCCTGTTAACAACTAACCTGCTGACCCTGTTAACAACTAACCTGCTGACCCTGTTAACAACTAACCTGCTGACCCTGTTAACAACTAACCTGCTGACCCTGTTAACAACTAACCTGCTGACCCTGTTAACAACTAACCTGCTGACCCTGTTAACAACTAACCACGTGACCCTGTTAACAACTAACCACCTGACCCTGTTAACAACTAACCACCTGACCCTGATAACAACTAACCACCTGACCCTGTTAACAACTAACCTCCTGACCCTGTTAACAACTAACCTGCTGACCCTGTTAACAACTAACCACCTGACCCTGTTAACAACTAACCTGCTGACCCGGTTAACAACTAACCACCTGACCCTGATAACAACTAACCACCTGACCCTGTTAACAACTAACCACCTGACCCTGTTAACAACTAACCACCTGACCCTGTTAACAACTAACAACCTGACCCTGTTAACAACTAACCACCTGACCCTGTTAACAACTAACAACCTGACCCTGTTAACAACTAACCACCTGACCCTGTTAACAACTAACCACCTGACCCTGTTAACAACTAACAACCTGACCCGGATAACAACAACCTGCTGACCATGTTAACAACTAACAACCTGACCCGGATAACAACTAACCTGCTGACCCTGTTAACAACTAACCTGCTGACCCTGTTAACAACTAACCTGCTGACCCTGTTAACAACTAACAACCTGACCCTGTTAACAACTAACCACCTGACCCTGTTAACAACTAACCACCTGACCCTGTTAACAACTAACCACCTGACCCTGTTAACAACTAACCACCTGACCCTGATAACAATTAACCACCTGACCCTGTTAACAACTAACCACCTGACCCTGTTAACAACTAACCTGCTGACCCTGTTAACAACTAACCACCTGACCCTGATAACAATTAACCACCTGACCCTGTTAACAACTAACCACCTGACCCTGTTAACAACTAACAACCTGACCCTGTTAACAACTAACCTGCTGACCCTGTTAACAACTAACCACCTGACCCTGTTAACAACTAACCACCTGACCCTGATAACAACTAACCTGCTGACCCGGATAACAACTAACCTGCTGACCCTGTTAACAACTAACCTGCTGACCCTGTTAACAACTAACCTGCTGACCCTGTTAACAACTAACCTGCTGACCCTGTTAACAACTAACCTGTTGACCCTGTTAACAACTAACCTGCTGACCCTGTTAACAACTAACCACCTGACCCTGATAACAACTAACCACCTGACCCTGTTAACAACTAACCTGCTGACCCTGTTAACAACTAACCACCTGACCCTGTTAACAACTAACCTGTTGACCCTGTTAACAACTAACCTGCTGACCCGGATAACAACTAACCTGCTGACCCTGTTAACAACTAACCTCCTGACCCTGTAAACAACTAACAACCTGACCCTGTTAACAACTAACCTGCTGACCCTGTTAACAGCTAACCACCTGACCCTGTTAACAACTAACCTGCTGACTCTGTTAACAACTAACCTGCTGACCCTGTTAACTAACCTGCTGACCCTGTTAACAACTAACAAGCTGACCCGGATAACAACTAACCTGCTGACTCTGTTAACAACTAACCTCCTGACCCTGTTAACAACTAACCTGCTGACCCTGTTAACAACTAACCTGCTGACCCTGTTAACAACTAACCTGCTGACCCGGATAACAACTAACCTGCTGACCCTGTTAACAACTAACCTCCTGACCCTGTTAACAACTAACAACCTGACCCTGTTAACAACTAACCTCCTGACCCTGTTAACAACTAACAACCTGACCCTGTTAACAACTAACCACCTGACCCTGATAACAGCTAACCACCTGACCCTGTTAACAACTAACCTGCTGACCCTGTTAACAACTAACCTGCTGACCCTGTTAACAACTAACCTGCTGACCCTGTTAACAACTAACCTGCTGACCCTGATAACAACTAACCTGCTGACCCTGTTAACAACTAACCTGCTGACCCTGTTAACAACTAACCTGCTGACCCTGTTAACAACTAACCTGCTGACTCTGTTAACAACTAACCTACTGACCCTGATTACAACTAACCACCTGACCCTGTTAACAACTAACCTCCTGACCCTGTTAACAACTAACCTGCTGACCCTGTTAACAACTAACCACCTGACCCTGTTAACAACTAACCTGCTGACCCTGTTAACAACTAACCACCTGACCCTGTTAACAACTAACCTGCTGACCCTGTTAACAACTAACCTGCTGACCCTGTTAACAACTAACCACCCGACCCTGTTAACAACTAACCTGCTGACCCTGTTAACAACTAACCACCTGACCCTGTTAACAACTAACCTGCTGACCCTGTTAACAACTAACCTGCTGACCCTGTTAACAACTAACCTGCTGACCCTGTTAACAACTAACCTGCTGACCCTGTTAACAACTAACTTGCTGACCCTGTTAACAACTAACCTCCTGACCCTGTTAACAACTAACAACCTGACCCTGTTAACAACTAACCTCCTGACCCTGTTAACAACTAACAACCTGACCCTGTTAACAACTAACCTCCTGACCCTGTTAACAACTAACAACCTGACCCTGTTAACAACTAACCTCCTGACCCTGTTAACAACTAACAACCTGACCCTGTTAACAACTAACCACCTGACCCTGATAACAGCTAACCACCTGACCCTGTTAACAACTAACCTGCTGACCCTGTTAACAACTAACCTGCTGACCCTGTTAACAACTAACCTGCTGACCCTGATAACAACTAACCTGCTGACCCTGTTAACAACTAACCTGCTGACCCTGTTAACAACTAACCTGCTGACCCTGTTAACAACTAACCTGCTGACTCTGTTAACAACTAACCTACTGACCCTGATAACAACTAACCACCTGACCCTGTTAACAACTAACCTCCTGACCCTGTTAACAACTAACCTGCTGACCCTGTTAACAACTAACCACCTGACCCTGTTAACAACTAACCTGCTGACCCTGTTAACAACTAACCTGCTGACCCTGTTAACAACTAACCACCCGACCCTGTTAACAACTAACCTGCTGACCCTGTTAACAACTAACCACCTGACCCTGTTAACAACTAACCTGCTGACCCTGTTAACAACTAACCTGCTGACCCTGTTAACAACTAACCTGCTGACCCTGTTAACAACGAACCTGCTGACCCTGTTAACAACTAACTTGCTGACCCTGTTAACAACTAACCTGCTGACCCTGTTAACAACTAACCTGCTGACCCTGTTAACAACTAACCTGCTGACCCTGTTAACAACTAACCTGCTGACCCTGTTAACAACTAACCTGCTGAACCTGTTAACAACTAACCTGCTGACCCTGTTAACAACTAACCACCTGACCCTGTTAACAACTAACAACTAACCACCTGACCCTGTTAACAACTAACCTGCTGACCCTGTTAACAACTAACCTGCTGACCCTGTTAACAACTAACCTGCTGACCCTGTTAACAACTAACCTGCTGACCCTGTTAACAACAAACCTGCTGACCCTGTTAACAACTAACCACCTGACCCTGTTAACAACTAACAACTAACCACCTGACCCTGTTAACAACTAACCTGCTGACCCTGTTAACAACTAACCTGCTGACCCTGTTAACAACTAACCACCTGACCCTGTTAACAACTAACCTGCTGACCCTGTTAACAACTAACCTGCTGACCCTGATAACAACTAACCACCTGACCCTGTTAACAACTAACCTGCTGACCCTGTTAACAACTAACCTGCTGACCCTGTTAACAACTAACCTGCTGACCCTGTTAACAACTAACCTGCTGACCCTGTTAACAACTAACCTGCTGACCCTGTTAACAACTAACAACTAACCACCTGACCCTGTTAACAACTAACCTGCTGACCCTGTTAACAACTAACCTGCTGACCCTGTTAACAACTAACCTGCTGACCCTTTTAACAACTAACCTTCTGACCCTGATAACTAACCAGCTGACCCTGATAACTAACCTGCTGACCCTAACACTGTTAATTAACAGGGTATTGGTGTATAAATGCAGGATAGGTAATGAATGCACCTTTAAATATCAAAATGATGTCCCTCCCCAAATGTGCGCAAATGTAATTAAAATAACCAGCAGCGGTTGCCTTCTTTGAAGAAGCTGAATCTTTATGCCTTTATTGCGACTTTGTTAACACTAAACTTAAATTGAGTGTCGTTGCATTGTTACAATGTTGCACATTGCTCACTAGATGGCACTATAACAAAGTCGATAGAGAAACTGAATGAGTCTTCTGACATCATTTATTATAGCAGTTTTGTTAAGTAGGCAATGCAGCTTCTTAACTTCTACGACAGCAAATTAGAATGCACGAGGTTTTGAATTCTTTACAAAAGTAGGGGCAACTGCATTTTTCCAGTACGCATGATTTTGTATCCTTTCTGAAAGCAGGAAGCAGCACGCTCTTAATCGCAGTCAGACAGATAACAGCATTTCCTGGGAAGGTCAAATCAACTGCATTGTTTACAAAGGTGTTTTGATTGTGTCTTTCGGTGGCTACAAATTCATTCAAACGAATGTCAGTGACTTTGGCCCGTGATCTTGGATTACCGATGGACCAACAGGTTGGTGAAGATCATTAATTGGCATTTGAAATAAATCAGTTAAAGACTAACTTTCTGTTTTGACAATTTACATTTTTATATGTAGCTGAGCTACCTTCTATATGTTTACGGAAACATGAATATGCTTTGACAGTGATGTATGCACAGTAGCTATTGAATGACACACAACATGGAGTTTGATCATCACATGCTCTTGGCCTATAAAGGGATCTTGGCTCTTTCAGTATGGCTTGTATGGAAAGAGTGCGGATGTTGCCAAGTTTTCCAGAGACACCAATTCATCAATGGAAACTAAATGCATTGTATGTCAGTCAATCAGTACCGAGAAGGCTGGGAATATGGGGAGATAAGCAGACAAAAGGAGTGTCCGATTTCAGCCTATTTCACTGTAACGCATTCATTTTAGTGCTGCTTCTAATTGTCTAGTTCAGACTACAACTGCAAAGGACTTGTGACATAAACTGCTGAAATCACATAAAACATTTCATGGTTTCAGTTCTGCAGCTATAATGACGTGATGCATGTGTATAATATGAACGCGTGTTGCTCTCATATGCGAAGCTATGCAGGAACTGGTGACAGGTCGCTTTTCAGACCGCCCATTAGAAAGTCACACCTCTATTGTAGATGCCAAAGGGATATGAGTGCAGTTACTAAGTTTTTTTAATTACATATTTTGTTTAATCTAAAAAGGCACTTATTTTCAATACAACAGCACTAGGCCACACACCCACCCCATCATAAAGTGAACTGTGCCACTCCTCAATTGAGTTTTCTCAGTGACCTATTGAAGGGTATCTTCAGCACACATGAAACCAATTTGCCCAGAAATTCCCCTCAAGCAGAGAAATTCAATTAAAGGGTGTTTATCTTGTATCTCCTGAGGTGGCTGCCTTTACAGAGGAGACAAGCTACAAGCTATAGCTGTATCTCCTGAGGTGGCTGCCTTTACAGAGGAGACAAGCTACAAGCTATAGCTGTATCTCCTGAGGTGGCTGCCTTTACAGAGGAGACAAGCTACAAGCTACAGCTGTATTTCCTCCAACTCTGCTTTGTTGTTTGGTGAGGTGATGCCATAGTTGCTTTTGATGACACCTTTTTTAATGGTTTCTCAGAGCAGAGGACACTCTCCAATTTGGTTTATTTTCCTAGTAGTGATCAGGTGAGCTGTGTTTCCAGGCTGAACCTCTTGGCTTGTTGTTGTAAATATCTATTAAAAGGTGATATAATATAATAAGCAGGATGTCATGTGCTCTTTATCTTGTTAGCCAGCTGCTGTGATCAAGGGTATAACAACTTGCCCAAATGAACAAGCTAAGGAGTGTGACTCATGTTTCTGAAGAACAATCTCTTTCTGTCTCTCACCCTCTCTCTCTCTCTCTCACCCTCTCTTTCTCTCTCACCCTCTCTGTCTCTGTCTCTCTTTCTCTCTCTCTCTCTCTCTGTCTCTGTCTCTCTCTCTCACCCTCTCTCTCTCTCTTTCTGTCTCTCTCTCACCCTCTCTCTATCTCTCTCTCTCGCTTCCTCCTCCAAAGAACAAATCCCATGCTTGGATGTGATTCCACCATTGTGAGCCTGATGTACAGAGGAGGAAGGACCGGTTCTGATGGCAGACCATCTTCCCTCAGGGCTACTGGAAGCGTGTGTTGTTGTCGGAGCCTCTGGGGATAAACTCAAGGATGTCTATCAGGTAATGGCAATCAGCAAATGTCTTTTTTAATACATACATTTATTAGAGAGGTGAGCTGGATCGTGGATTAGAAATGTAAAATGGAGGTTAACATGGATTGTTCTGTTTAGTCTCTACAGCAGGGCAACAGCACAACAGACCTCCTTATTTTAGACCCAGAGGTCTTGCAAGTCCATGTGCCTCCGTTTGTGACCAAAGAGAATGCAGATGAGTCTGGTGTCCCCAGAACCTTCAGTCGAGTCCAGTGCAGACGGTCCTTCATCAAGAAGAAGGAGAGGCTAGTGGTGGCTCCTAGTGGCCCTGGAGGGGCCGGGAGCAGTGAGGGGGCCACTGTCACGGAGGATGTCAGCGTCCCCAAGGACATCGACCTCATGGCCCTGCCCCAACTCTGCTTTCCAGGTAGAGGTATATTGTGAGGCTGATAGCCAGTTAAATGTGTCATTGTTGGGATTATAAAGATGACCTGAGGTAAACACCATACCAAAATGAAGGCTGACAGACATCCCTATGTACAATGTCATTAAAACATTAGCTCAAAGACATCGCCCAATGCACTGTCTAACAATAGAGAGATACAAATAATCCTTACTTTTCTGAAATCAGGGGGGCTTCAAGTAACAAATGAACCAAAAGAAGAGCGTTTTCACTTTCTAGTCTTCACGGATGTGTTCGGTAACCAAACCCATGGAGTGGTTGTTCAGTGTTGTAGACCATTTCAGGTGGGAGTCTTTCCTTTTTATTCTCCTGCAGAAACATGTGATCCTTTTCATTATAAAGCTGTGCAAAACAAAACCATGTTAAATGCTTTCGCTATGACGCTCCTTCCTGTGAAAGACTCAATGCTCACACAGTGGATTTGTCACTTCTGTCCTCGTAGGAAGGGTCAGTGTTCTATCAGAATGGACACTGGTCGTCCACCAGGACCACTAAGCTCTACACTGCTTTTGCCATCTGTGTCATATCCAAGCATCCTTATTACAATGCTCTGAAGGACTGTCTGTCTTGGTAAGGGTCAATACGTCTTCAATACAGCCCGTATATGTGTGTTGTCGTTTCTTAAATCATTCTCTTCTGTACACTTCTGTAGTTTGCTGGCGCAGCTTAGAGCAAGCAGGTTGTCTGAAGAGAGGGTGAAGGAATTTGCAGCCAAACTGTCTCTAGTGCCCATTCCACCCCCTGGACAACTACATGTGGTGAGCTGCTTTATGTTATCCAGTTCATCGATCCAAACTGCTAGGCTGCCTGAAGTGCCAGTGGTTGGTTGTATTTGAACACCACTCACTCTACATGGACTATGCATGGTTGGGGTTTGATTCTTCCTTGGTCCTTCATTTCTCCCCCCCTCTCTCCATCCTACAGTCAGAATAAAAATGACCCCAAAAAAATACAAACTACTACTACCACCACCAACACCTTTTCCTTATTGTGTACTGATATTGATGATGTACTCACCCCTGACTGTGCCCAGGTGTTCAACCTGAGACCCCTGATGATCGTACTGCCTTCCAGAGAGGATAAGGAACACCCCGCTGTAGACCTGGACCTCCATTTGCCCTTCCTGTGCTTTAGATCCAAACAGATTTTACAGGTGAGTAGAGAGTTATGTTCAGATGGGTAACATCATTTTCTACGATGAGCCATTCAACTGAAGTGTTCGGAGTGATGTTTTGACTTCTGCCCTGCCTGACAACAACTCTGTTTTTCTGCTCTGCTCTACTCTTTCTACTCTCCCCTTTCTGCTCTGCTCTTTCTGTTCTGCTCTACTCTCCTCTTTCTGCTCTACTCTTTCTACTCTGCTCTACTCTGCTCTTTCTACTCTGCTTTGATCTACTCTTTCTACTCTGCTCTTTCTGCCCTACTCTGCTCTTTCTGCTCTGCTCTACTCTGCTCTCCTATTTCTGCTCTACTCTTTCTACTCTACTCTACTCCTCTCTTTCTGCTCAACGTTTCTGCTCTTCTCTTTCTGCCCTACTTTGCTCTACTCTTTTTGCTCTACTCCTCTCTTTCTGCTCTACTCTGCTCTTTCTACTCTACTCTGCTCTGCTCTTTCTGTTCTCTGCTCTACTCTGCTCTTTCTGCTCTTTCTGCTCTACTCTACTCTTTCTGCTCTACTCTTTCTGCTCTACTTTCTCTTTCTGCTCTACTCTTTCTACTCTATTCTGCTCTACTCTGCTCTTTCTACTCTACTCTTAATGCTCTATTCTACTCTGCTCTGCTCTACTCTGCTCTTTCTGCTCTACCCTGCTCTACTCTGCTCCTTCTGCTTTACTCTATTCTGCTCTTTCTGCTCTACTCTGCTCTTTCTACTCTGCTCTGCTCTTTCTGCTCTACTCTTTCTGCTCTACTCTGATCTACTCTACTCTTTCTGCTCTTAATGATCTACTCTTTCTACTCTGCTCTTTTTGTTATGCTCTGCTCTACTCTGCTATGCTCTATTCTTTCTGCTCTACTTTTCTCTTTCTGCTCTGCTCTTTATGTTATACTCTGCTCTACTCTTTCTGCTCAACGTTTCTGCTCTGCTCTTTCTGCTCTACTCTTTCTACTCTACTCTGCTCTTTCTGCTCTATTCTGCTCTGTTCTCTTTCTGCCCTACTTTGCTCTACTCTTTTTGCTCTACTCCTCTCTTTCTGCTCTACTCTGCTCTTTCTACTCTACTCTGCTCTGCTCTTTCTGTTCTCTGCTCTACTCTTTCTGCTCTACTCTGCTCTTTCTGCTCTTTCTGCTCTACTCTTTCTGCTCTACTCTACTCTTTCTGCTCTACTCTTTCTGCTCTACTTTCTCTTTCTGCTCTACTCTTTCTACTCTATTCTGCTCTACTCTGCTCTTTCTACTCTACTCTTAATGCTCTATTCTACTCTGCTCTGCTCTACTCTGCTCTTTCTGCTCTACCCTGCTCTACTCTGCTCCTTCTGCTTTACTCTATTCTGCTCTTTCTGCTCTACTTTGCTCTTTCTACTCTGCTCTTTCTGCTCTACTCTTTCTGCTCTACTCTGATCTACTCTACTCTTTCTGCTCTTAATGATCTACTCTTTCTACTCTGCTCTTTTTGTTATGCTCTGCTCTACTCTGCTATGCTCTATTCTTTCTGCTCTACTTTTCTCTTTCTGCTCTGCTCTTTATGTTATACTCTGCTCTACTCTTTCTGCTCAACGTTTCTGCTCTGCTCTTTCTGCTCTACTCTTTCTACTCTACTCTGCTCTTTCTGCTCTATTCTGCTCTGTTCTTTCTACTCTACTCTGCTCTTTCTGCTCTATTCTGCTCTGTTCTTTCTGCTCTACTCTTCTCTTTCTGCTCTACTCTT
This sequence comes from Oncorhynchus mykiss, assembly GCF_057628025.1. Classification (NCBI taxonomy): domain Eukaryota; kingdom Metazoa; phylum Chordata; class Actinopteri; order Salmoniformes; family Salmonidae; genus Oncorhynchus; species Oncorhynchus mykiss. The sequence goes on from NC_143023.1 coordinate 11,029,335, forward strand.
TCTACTCTACTCTGCTCTTTCTGCTCTATTCTGCTCTGTTCTTTCTGCTCAACGTTTCTGCTCTGCTCTTTCTGCTCTACTCTTTCTACTCTGCTCTTTATGCTCTACTCTTTCTACTCTACTCTGCTCTGATCTCCTCTACTCTTTGTGCTCTGCTCTTTGTGCTCTGCTCTTTCTGCTCTGCTCTACTCTACTATGCTCTGATCTACTCTACTCTTTCTACTCTGGTACTTCTGCTCTACTCTGCTATTTCTGCTTTACTCTGCTCTACTCTGCTCTTTCTGCTCTACTTTACTCTGCTCTTTCTACCCTGCTCTCCTCTCCTCTGGTTCTATTGACCCCTGGCCCTGTGTTGGTTTGCCCAGATCATCACTGGTATTCTGATGGAGCAGAGGTTAGTGTTCTTCTCAGCTGACTGGGCCCGCCTCACCCTGGTGGCAGAGTGTTTCATGTTCTACATCCACCCCCTCCACTGGCAGCACCCCTACGTGCCCATCCTCTCAGCCCAGATGCTGGACTTCGTCATGGCCCCCACCGCCTTCCTCATGGGCTGCCACCTCAACCACTTTGAGGAGGTCGCTGCGGTAGGAGGCTTTGTATTAGTAGTAGTAGTTTCTTTATTGCAACCTTGGTACATCCTTTATATAACCATGCTTTTGTCTTTGTGTAATTTGATGTCGGACAACAATATGATTTTCATGATGCCGTTGTGTCAAGTGTCCAACTGTCCATAAACAGTGTTTAGACCTACTTCTTGGTTGTACTGTCTTGTTCCGTTTCCAAACAGTTGAAATGTCATAGCAGTTGGAGAAAGAAAAGCTTTGACTTTTGGAACTCTCTATTCTCTGTGATAGGAAACAGACGACCTGATCTTGATTAATATTGATGATGGAACAGTGTCTTCTTCCTGCTCAGAGACTGTCGACCTACCAGACGTCCCCTTCGTTTCGGCAGAGTGTTTTACCAAGCGGTAGGACCCCCCCAAAAAAAAATAAATTGCACCCTATTCCCTTTATAGTGCCCTACTAGGGAATAATGTACTACTTATGGGCACTGTTAAAAAGTAGTGCACTATATAGGGAATAGGGTGCCATTTCAGAATCAAATCAAATTGTAATCTTCACATGCTTCATAAACAAGAACTGTGGACTAACAGTGAAATGCTTACTTCCCAACAATGCAGAGAGAAAAATGTAGAACAAAAGAATAACAGGAGGTATACATAGACAATGCAGACTATGTGCTCTGTTCTGTGCTGAAGCCCCCTACAACTGAAATGACACATCCATTGTCTCAATAACACAGAATGAGGTTATTGATAGGTAGAATATCACATCAGTTATCACTCACAGTCATGCTTATATAACATTGTTTTTGTGGCAGTGAGTGAACAACAGTTTTCTTTTCCTGCTGCTCTACAGGAGGAAGGGCCTCCAGCTACAACATGATCTAGAGGTGTGTCACCAAGGGGCCGGCACAGACGTTAATGAGATGCGCATGCTGAGGAGACAATGGCAGCAGAACCTGAACTGGGAAATACAGAAGGTTACCTTGGAGCTCATTGTCAACATGTTTAGGTCAGTCATGCTGTTCAGACTCCCTTTCTGAGGTGCAGGGCTTAAAGTATGACATCATAATACACATCGGGTGGACTTCCTGCTTACAGACATCAACAAGTGAATTCAAATCTGTCAATACTGCTCTCCCTTGAGTAATGCTCACACTGGAAAGAGCCAATAGTGGCATATGTGAGATTATGTTGGTGTTGTACCTGTAAGGAGGAAGTCAACCCGGTGAGGTGTAGGAAGATGTTCTATTTCCTGGTCTTTAAAGGTACTAATGTAGCCCGTGTATTAATGGTCCGCTGTATTTCTGCCTTTCATCAGGGATGTCAGTGGTCACCTGAACTATGAACACCGAGTGTTTAACAGTGAAGAGTTCCTGAAGACCAGAGAGCTAGCTGACCTTCCCTTTTACAGAAAGGTACATGTTGAAGTAGCCTCTCAGATCACTATAAAGAGTACGGTTGATTCCTACACTCAATTTATACATGTGTATCCGTATAGGTCTTGGAGACACACATCTTTCATTCATTCCTGAAGGACCGCCTCAATAGGAAGATGGATGCTTTCACACGCATGGAAGTCAACACTCGCTCAGAGACACAGAAGTAAGCTCTCACTTACAATATCCCTTTCCTGCTTATCCCTTCCCTTCCCCTACCCTCCAACTCACTTTTCTCCCTGACGGTACAGTGATGGTTAGAACGAAACCTGAGTTATGGCACCGCTGGTAACCTGCCTGGACATGTTATGGAATTCAGTCCAATTATTAATTTATAGAACACACCGCTGCAAACCTGCTTTGTTAACATCAAAGGAAGAGTTTCTCCACAAGTCTGATCCAGTTATCCAGTCTGTTGGATGTTGTATTGTTGTTGAATATTTGAATGTACAGCAGAGGCGTTTTTCTCAAACCTCTCTTCGAGAACCACCATCCATTTACAGTGTTTGAGAGCTTTGATGATTAGTTGACCAGCTAGCCTTGACGATTAGTTGACCAGTTAGCCTTGACGATTAGTTGACCAGTTAGCCTTGACGATTAGTTGACCAGTTAGCCTTGACGATTAGTTGACCAGTTAGCCTTGACGATTAGTTGACCAGCTAGCCTGGACGATTAGTTGACCAGTTAGCCTTGACGATTAGTTGACAAGTTAGCCTTGACGATTAGTTGACAAGTTAGCCTTGACGATTAGTTGACCAGCTAGCCTTGACGATTAGTTGACCAGTTAGCCTTGACGATTAGTTGACCAGTTAGCCTTGACGATTAGTTGACCAGTTAGCCTTGACGATTAGTTGACCAGTTAGCCTTGACGATTAGTTGACCAGCTAGCCTTGACGATTAGTTGACCAGCGAGCCTGGACGATTAGTTGACCAGCGAGCCTGGACGATTAGTTGACCAGCTAGCCTTGACGATTAGTTGACCAGTTAGCCTTGACGATTAGTTGACCAGCTAGCCTTGACGATTAGTTGACCAGTTAGCCTTGACGATTAGTTGACCAGTTAGCCTTGACGATTAGTTGACCAGTTAGCCTTGACGATTAGTTGACCAGTTAGCCTTGACGATTAGTTGACCAGTTAGCCTTGACGATTAGTTGACCAGCTAGCCTGGACGATTAGTTGACCAGCGAGCCTGGACGATTAGTTGACCAGCTAGCCTTGACGATTAGTTGACCAGTTAGCCTTGACGATTAGTTGACCAGCTAGCCTTGACGATTAGTTGACCAGCTAGCCTTGACGATTAGTTGACCAGTTAGCCTTGACGATTAGTTGACCAGTTAGTGCTGGAATAGATCAAATAAGTGAAAGAGACTGACTAGGGATACTGGAGGAGTGATTTGGGAAATTATTTAATTCTATTACATAGTACCCCACTGCAAACATGCTACATATATGTCTGGGGGAGACTCAGTGAGAGGTTTAAGGTCTTGTATGGTGTTCTGGGTCTTGCATGGTATTCTGGGTCTTGTTTGGTACTCAGTCCTGTATGGTATTCTGGGTCTTGTTTGGTACTCAGTCCTGTATGGTATTCTGGGTCTTGTTTGGTACTCAGTCCTGTATGTGTATTAGGGTCTTGCATGGTATACAGTCCTGTATGGTATTTAGGGTATTGTATTGTACACAGTCCTGTATGGTATTTAGGGTATTGTATACAGTCCTGTTTTATATGTGTCTGATGTCAGAATGAAGGCGATGACAGACAACCCCAGGAGGCCCACCATGCAGGAAATGGCCAGGAAGTATAGCAGCGACCCAGAGATCCGTCTGAACAAGAGGCTGGGGATGAGCCTCCCCAACCTGGGAGAGGAGCGCCATCTCAACCTCCTCAGACAAACCTCCCTCAAGAAGACCATTATCCCTGAAAGTGGTGAGTACACTCTTAGAAAATGTGGTCCCAAAAGGGTTCTTTGGTTGTCCCCATAGTGTAACCCTTTTTTGTTCTAGGTAGAACACTTTTTTGGGTTCCATATATAACTGTCTGTTGAAAGGGTTCTACCTGGAACCCAAAAGGCTTTTTCAAGGGGTTCTCCTACCCTTTTAGGTACTAGATAGCAACTTTTTTTTAGAAAGGTTACAAAATTCCAGAAATGTTCCCCAAATTCCCAGGTTTTCCAGAAATCCCAGTTGGAAGATTAGTGGAATTAGAACGGAGGAAGCATGAAATCCTCCAACCAGGATTTCTGGAAATCCAGATTTTGCAACCCCTGCAGTGGGAGAAGTAATAATAGCTACCCACTGATTAACACATATACTGTGATGTTTAACTTTACACGGTTACATTAACATTACTCTTTCTTTGACTCTTTACTTGAAATGTCTATTGGACTACTCTACATAACACTGTCATAACGGATGTCATAACAAGTCATGTCTGTTGTTGTCAGCTAATGAAAAGTGACTTTACACTGACTTTACACTTGAAATGTCTATTGGACTACTCTACATAACACTGTCATAACGGATGTCATAACAAGTCATGTCTGTTGTTGTCAGCTAATGAAAACTGACTTTACACTGACTTTACACTTTAAATGTCTATTGGACTACTCTACATAACACTGTCATAACGGATGTCATAACAAGTCATGTCTGTTGTTGTCAGCTAATGAAAACTGACTTTACACTGACTTTACACTGGAAATGTCTATTGGACTACTCTACATAACAAGTCATGTCTGTTGTTGCCAGCTAATGAAAAGTGTTATAACACAAACTATTTAGTGTTACGTGACTCTTATAACAGATGGTTAAAGTAAAGTGTAGGTCAGCCTTGACTTCTGTGAACAAGAAGATTCATCTTAAAAGGAATTTTCACAAATGTTGAACTTCATGTTCATCCTCAATGTCAACATATGTTAAAATGGCATCTTTCTATGTTCATCCTCAATGTCAACATATGTTAAAATGGCGTCTTTCTATGTTCATCCTCAATGTCAACATATGTTAAAATGGCGTCTTTCTATGTTCATCCTCAATGTCAACATATGTTAAAATGGAGTCTTTCTATGTTCATCCTCAATGTCAACATATGTTAAAATGGAGTCTTTCTATGTTCATCCTCAATGTCAACATATGTTAAAATGGAGTCTTTCTATGTTCATCCTCAATGTCAACATATGTTAAAATGGAGTCTTTCTATGTTCATCCTCAATGTCAACATATGTTAAAATGGCGTCTTTCTATGTTCGCTAGTAAAACATATGGAGGGAGATAAGTGTTTCCAATGACATCGTTGTGCATCATGTGATTTTAACCAATTATGAGGAGGCATTACCTACTAAATGCCTCCTGATTGGTTGATAATGTCATTGGAAACACATCTTCCTCACTTATTTTACTACAGATCATAGAAACACGCCATTTTCACATATGTTGATGTTGAGGTGGTGCTGGAGATGATTCATATAAAGTAGACCCTTTTTGTATTTTTCTACACAGCCTTCAAGATCCCGCCCAAGCCTGTGAAGATCTTCAAGCTGCCAGAATTTCCTCCTCCCATGGTGCACCACCATGTCCAGAACTACTATGGAGAGTTGATCATACTACTGGGGAAGGCCATCTCCTGTGTTCCTCCTGAGAACTCCACCCTCCTGGCCAGGTACTTCGTTTACAACAGGGATTATTCATTTTATTAAGTCACACTTTAAACACACTACATCTAAAAAATATTTGTATTTATTTATTGGGTATTTGAAAAGTCCTCAGAGTGACCGGACCACCAAGTTTATAAAGGCAATGCTCCTGCTGATAGCAACGAGAGGTGGGCGAGACAGAGAGAGGGCGCGTTAGTGTGTGTCCAATCAGTCACAATACGCACTACATACATACTTCACAAATCATTTATAAGTCCTACTACTCTCCATACAACTCTTTCCCTCTTTCCAAGGTACTTCTACCTGCGCGGCTTCATGAACACGCTGTGTTCCAAGCGTCTTGACGCCCTCAGTGACTTCCAGAACCTCTACAAGACGGACATCGAGATCTTCCCCACCGACCTGGTAAAGGCGCTAGTGGACTCGCTGCAGAAGAACGAGTTCTCCCAGGTGGACCGGCGGCCAGAGCTCAAGCGGCTCATCTTCAAGGTGAAGACAGACAACGAGAGGGTGCTGGTCCAAGATGACGACCACGTGAAGAAGTTCCAGCTCCCTAAGACCCACATGCTGCAGGAGGACTTTGTGAAGCGCATCCAGGAGTCTGGGATTGTGAAAGACGTCGCCACCATCCATAGACTGTTTGAGGCCCTCACTGTGGGTAAGTTGAGACTTACCATCCATAGGCTGTTTGAGGCCCTCACTGTGGGTAAGTTGAGACTTACCATCCATAGGCTGTTTGAGGCCCTCACTGTGGGTAAGTTGAGACTTACCATCCATAGGCTGTTTGAGGCTCTTACTGTGGGTAAGTGAGTTAAGAGGTCAGGCCTCTCGTTGACAGGACATGGAAATACATGAGCAGTACAGTATGGTTGTACTATAGCAATAAGATCACCCATGATAGTAAACGAGTGATTGATCTGTCAATACAGTTTGAAAAACAGTACCACTCTGCCTAGGAACACGGTGTGTATCATCTTATTATCCTTACTTTATTAATAGGATCTTGTAAGAGTGACTTTGGATTCAGTGACTTTGGGTTTGAATTCTGCCATGAGGAGTCCCTCCAAATCAGTATTTTACATTGACTCCTCATTGGATGGTAAGCAAGACTGTCCAGTTTGTCTGCAGCATCCCATCGTATGATTGGTCAGCGGGACTCATGTGGCATCTCTTTTATTTTTTCTCTCTATCTTCATCTCTGCTTGGGTTTAACGTTCATTCCATGACATCTTACATGAGATGGATGGCTGTTGTTTCATGGGGCGTCTTCAGCTATGGAAGATGTATAAATGTGCTCTTTGCTTTGACAAAACACAGGGTTTCTGTTTACAATGGATGCTGTTTGAAGTAGCTTGTTTCTATTGGCTTGAATGACATGCATGAACATGAAAGTAAAATGATGGAATGCATTTTCATGGTTTTAATATGCGTTTGATGAGCATGTTCTCTACAGGCTGCTGAGACTTGTCATGCCTTGTTTACATTCACATCACCACTCTTACAACGAATGGCTCCTTGAAGACTGAAGACTTCTAAGAGAAGGTTACCTCTGTTTCCAGGGCAACAGAATCAGATTGACCCAGAGGTGTTCCGTGTGTTCTACACCTTCTGTTTCCAGGGCAACAGAAGCAAATTGACCCAGAGGTGTTCTGTGTGTTCTACACCTTCTGTTTCCAGGGCAACAGAAGCAGATTGACCCAGAGGTGTTCCGTGTGTTCTACACCTTCTGTTTCCAGGGCAACAGAAGCAAATTGACCCAGAGGTGTTCTGTGTGTTCTACACCTTCTGTTTCCAGGGCAACAGAATCAGATTGACCCAGAGGTTTTCCGTGTGCTCTACACCTTCTGTTTCCAGGGCAACAGAAGCAGATTGACCCAGAGGTATTCCGTGTGTTCTACACCTTCTGGAAGGAGACGGAGGTGGAGGCCCAGGATGTTCACCTACCAGCTGAGGTCATGGAGCACCTGGACAACAACGAGTGTGTCTACAAGCTGTCCTGCTCCGTCAAAACCAACCAGGGAGTGGGTAAGATCGCCATGACACAGAAGAGGCTGTTCCTGCTCACTGACGGGAGGCCTGGGTTTATCGAGATCACCAAGTTCAGAGACATAAAGGTGTGGTTACTCTATGTTTAGGCACTAGTAGTAGTACTGTTCAGGGATGAGTTCTCTAAAAGCTTTGTAGTCTTAAAATAATATTTGACAAGTATAGGCAATGGATGAAAGATTATCTTAGTGCTATGAAGCTTTTGGAAACTCACTCCGTAATGAATAATATGGAAGGGTACATTGGTATGACTACAGTGTATTGCCTTCAATGTTTGGCTTTGTTCAAATGAAAAATCTGCCATGATGACGATGACATATCTGATAATCCTCTCCTCACATTTCAGTTGAATGCATTCAGTTGTCCAACTGACTAGATATCCCCCTTTCCCTCTCGTCTCTGTCAGGAGGTGAACATCTCCTTTTCTCCTTTCCTGCTGCTGAGGATCCCGTCTCTGAAGATCAAGTGCAGTCTGAGGAAGGAGGTGTTTGAGGCCAACCTGAAGTCTGCGTGTGACCTGTGGAATCTCATGGTCAGAGAGATGTGGGCTGGGAGGACGATGGCAGACGACCACAAGGTAGGATATACGCTGGATCTCATTCAATAGGGTATAATGTAACCAAGTTGAATTCATTAAACTAACCCCTTCAGCTTGAAATCCCCCAACCCGCACCATGGAATTGCTAGCTTTTCGGTGGCGCAGCAAAGCTGTTAAGCAGTGCAGTGACTTCTGTTCCACTTTGTGGAACGTGTGGGTAGAAATATTAGCATAGTCCATTTCACCCTCCTGAATGCGTTCTGTGGTTATTCATAGTCTTGAAAAACATGTCACATTCTTTTATTACCTTATGAAGAAACTATAAGATCTGTTGGCACCTTAAGGGATATTAATCTTACAGTACAGGCTTGTCCCACCCCTCTGGCCTGATGGTTTCCTCCAGGCTTCCTAAAGGGATATTAATCTGACAGTACAGGCTTGTCCCACCCCTCTGGCCTGATGGTTTCCTCCAGGCTTCCTAAAGGGATATTAATCTGACAGTACAGGCTTGTCCTACCCCTCTGGCCTGATGGTTTCCTCCAGGCTTCCTAAAGGGATATTAATCTGACAGTACAGGCTTGTCCTACCCCTCTGGCCTGATGGTTTCCTCCAGGCTTCCTAAAGGGATATTAATCTTACAGTACAGGCTTGTCCCACCCCTCTGGCCTGATGGTTTCCTCCAGGCTTCCTAAAGGGATATTAATCTGACAGTACAGGCTTGTCCCACCCCTATGGCCTGATGGTTTCCTCCAGGCTTCCTAAAGGGATATTAATCTGACAGTACAGGCTTGTCCTACCCCTCTGGCCTGATGGTTTCCTCCAGGCTTCCTAAAGGGATATTAATCTTACAGTACAGGCTTGTCCCACCCCTCTGGCCTGATGGTTTCCTCCAGGCTTCCTAAAGGGATATTAATCTTACAGTACAGGCTTGTCCCTCCCCTCTGCTCTGCTGGAAAGTATTATGTTTTGTCCTTATTATATTATCCGAATGTGATCTTCCAAACTTAATGTGATCTTCCAAACTTAATGTGATCTTCCAAACTTAATGTGATCTCCCAAACGTAATGTTATCTCCCACACTGTTTAATTGGCTGTACTCATTGTACATTGTAATGTGTAGTAGGTTGTGTGTTTATACTTGTAAGACTATGTCTCTCTTATAGGATCCTCAGTACAGGCAGTGTGTGTATAAGTTGTCATGTTCCCTTTAAGGATCCTCAGTACAGTTGTCATGTTCCCTTTAAGGATCCTCAGTACAGGCAGTGTGTGTATAAGTTGTCATGTTCCCTTATAGGATCCTCAGTACAGGCAGTGTGTGTATAAGTTGTCATGTTCCCTTTAAGGATCCTCAGTACAGGCAGTGTGTGTATAAGTTGTCATGTTCCCTTATAGGATCCTCAGTACAGGCAGTGTGTGTATAAGTTGTCATGTTCCCTTTAAGGATCCTCAGTACAGGCAGTGTGTGTATAAGTTGTCATGTTCCCTTTAAGGATCCTCAGTACAGGCAGTGTGTGTATAAGTTGTCATGTTCCCTTTAAGGATCCTCAGTACATGCAGCAGGCTTTGACTAACGTCTTGCTCATGGATGCTGTGGTTGGCTGCCTTCAGACCCAGAAGGCCATATTTGCCGCCTCCAAACTGGCATACTTTGACAGAGTGAAACATGAAGGTATGCATTATGGTCCAGATGCACTTTCAATTAGTTTTTTTTGCATATAAATCATCTGTAAGCTTTACCATTTGTAAGTTTAATGGTGGGGTTCCGGACTAAAACACAAACTCAATGGAGAATCATTGAAAATGTATTTAGTCCAGGAGTTTCCAGGAAACCACCCCTTGGACTTCAAGGATCAAGTATACAACTAAATCAACAACATCGGATGTGCCTCTGAAGAACAATAGTGTGTGAAATTCATTGTGATTTTCTGTAATCCGGATCAGACATATTCTGATATGTCATTTTTTTCTGCTTTCTGTTTTGTTGTCTGTAAGCAGTTCCTGTGATGGTTCCAAAGACAACATTGGAGACGTTGAAACACAAGATCAATCCATCACTAGACCTCCCAGCCCCACAGACTGTACATGTCTTACTCTACACACCAGGTGAGGGGAAACAGACAGCTGGCTTTCTGTTACTCTACACACCAGGTGAGGGGAAACAGACGGCTGACTTTCTGTTACTCTACACACCAGGTGAGGGGAAACAGACGGCTGACTTTCTGTTACTCTACACACCAGGTGAGGGGAAACAGACAGCTGACTTTCTGTTACTCTATACACCAGGTGAGGGGAAACAGACCGCTGACTTTCTGTTACTCTACACACCAGGTGAGGGGAAACAGACAGCTGACTTTCTGTTACTCTACACACCAGGTGAGGGGAAACAGACGGCTGACTTTCTGTTACTCTACACACCAGGTGAGGGGAAACAGACGGCTGACTTTCTGTTACTCTACACACCAGGTGAGGGGAAACAGACAGCTGACTTTCTGTTACTCTACACACCAGGTGAGGGGAAACAGACGGCTGACTTTCTGTTACTCTACACACCAGGTGAGGGGAAACAGACGGCTGACTTTCTGTTACTCTACACACCAGGTGAGGGGAAACAGACCGCTGACTTTCTGTTACTCTACACACCAGGTGAGGGGAAACAGACGGCTGACTTTCTGTTACTCTACACACCAGGTGAGGGGAAACAGACAGCTGGCTTTCTGTTACTCTACACACCAGGTGAGGGGAAACAGACCGCTGACTTTCTGTTACTCTACACACCAGGTGAGGGGAAACAGACCGCTGACTTTCTGTTACTCTACACACCAGGTGAGGGGAAACAGACGGCTGACTTTCTGTTACTCTACACACCAGGTGAGGGGAAACAGACAGCTGACTTTCTGTTACTCTACACACCAGGTGAGGGGAAACAGACAGCTGACTTTCTGTTACTCTACACACCAGGTGAGGGGAAACAGACAGCTGACTTTCTGTTACTCTACACACCAGGTGAGGGGAAACAGACGGCTGACTTTCTGTTACTCTACACACCAGGTGAGGGGAAACAGACGGCTGACTTTCTGTTACTCTACACACCAGGTGAGGGGAAACAGACAGCTGACTTTCTGTTACTCTACACACCAGGTGAGGGGAAACAGACGGCTGACTTTCTGTTACTCTACACACCAGGTGAGGGGAAACAGACGGCTGACTTTCTGTTACTCTACACACCAGGTGAGGGGAAACAGACCGCTGACTTTCTGTTACTCTACACACCAGGTGAGGGGAAACAGACGGCTGACTTTCTGTTACTCTACACACCAGGTGAGGGGAAACAGACAGCTGGCTTTCTGTTACTCTACACACCAGGTGAGGGGAAACAGACCGCTGACTTTCTGTTACTCTACACACCAGGTGAGGGGAAACAGACCGCTGACTTTCTGTTACTCTACACACCAGGTGAGGGGAAACAGACGGCTGACTTTCTGTTACTCTACACACCAGGTGAGGGGAAACAGACAGCTGACTTTCTGTTACTCTACACACCAGGTGAGGGGAAACAGACAGCTGACTTTCTGTTACTCTACACACCAGGTGAGGGGAAACAGACAGCTGACTTTCTGTTACTCTACACACCAGGTGAGGGGAAACAGACGGCTGACTTTCTGTTACTCTACACACCAGGTGAGGGGAAACAGACGGCTGACTTTCTGTTACTCTACACACCAGGTGAGGGGAAACAGACCGCTGACTTTCTGTTACTCTACACACCAGGTGAGGGGAAACAGACAGCTGACTTTCTGTTACTCTACACACCAGGTGAGGGGAAACAGACAGCTGACTTTCTGTTACTCTACACACCAGGTGAGGGGAAACAGACAGCTGACTTTCTGTTACTCTACACACCAGGTGAGGGGAAACAGACAGCTGACTTTCTGTTACTCTACACACTAGTGTGAGGGGAAACAGACGGCTGACTTTCTGTTACTCTACACACCAGGTGAGGGGAAACAGACAGCTGACTTTCTGTTACTCTACACACCAGGTGAGGGGAAACAGACCGCTGACTTTCTATCATAGTTTGTCTCTTATCTTCACTCTGATGTATCTGCTTGTAAGATAGAAGCTGTTTACATGCCAGTTAAGTTCATGTCCTAACATGTCCTGTAAGGTCCATGTCCTAACATGTCCTGTAAGGTGCATGTCCTAACATGTCCTGTAAGGTGCATGTCCTAACATGTCCTGTAAGGTGCATGTCCTAACATGTCCTGTAAGGTGCATGTCCTAACATGCCCTGTAAGGTGCATGTCCTAACATGTCCTGTAAGGTGCATGTCCTAACATGTCCTGTATGGTGCATGTCCTAACATGTCCTGTATGGTGCATGTCCTAACATGTCCTGTATGGTGCATGTCCTGTAAGGTGCATGTCCTAACATGTCCTGTAAGGTGCATGTCCTAACATGTCCTGTAAGGTGCATGTCCTAACATGTCCTGTATGGTGCATGTCCTAACATGTCCTGTATGGTGCATGTCCTAACATGTCCTGTAAGGTGCATGTCCTGTAAGGTGCATGTCCTGTAAGGTGCATGTCCTGTAAGGTGCATGTCCTAACATGTCCTGTAAGGTGCATGTCCTGTAAGGTGCATGTCCTGTAAGGTGCATGTCCTAACATGTCCTGTAAGGTGCATGTCCTGTAAGGTGCATGTCCTGTAAGGTGCATGTCCTGTAAGGTGCATGTCCTAACATGTCCTGTAAGGTGCATGTCCTAACATGTCCTGTAAGGTGCATGTCCTAACATGTCCTGTAAGGTGCATGTCCTAACATGTCCTGTATGGTGCATGTCCTAACATGTCCTGTAAGGTGCATGTCCTAACATGTCCTGTAAGGTGCATGTCCTAACATGTCCTGTAAGGTGCATGTCCTAACATGTCTGAGTGGAAACCAGAGGAGCTTTGAAGCCGTAATAGTTGGCTGCAAATACACACTAGTGGAAAGCACCCAGACAGGCCTAATTGTTTGTCTACTCTCAGCTGTTTATGTAGATGAGTACATGTATTGTCAAAGTTTGTCTCATTTCTTCACACTTGTCAGGTGTGGTAACTTATGAACTTGTTGTACTGTACAGTGTGAGTCAACAAAACTTAATATATCACTGACCGGCTCAACATTTGAAATAGTTTATTTTGTATTTTTTACATTGGTTAAAAGTAGAAGCTCAGAGCTACAAAATGATATATGCATTTTTGAGGAACAATGGGAAAGTAATTCTGCAAGTTGATAAACTTGTAAACTCACTTTTGAGAAAAGGACATTTTGAATGTTTTGGAGAGCTCTCCTTTGTCTACACCCATTCAGCATTGTTCACACCCTCTGAAGCCTTAGCTCCACCCATCTATTTAAAGATTCACATGTGAGGTCATGTGCTAAACAGTGAGTAGTGTAGTAAAGATGAAGATTTAAAGTGGTAGTAGCCAACAACATGGAAAAATTCCAGGTAAACAGAAAGTGTCCAGATAAAAAAGACTTTATAAATATTAGATGGCGCTTACCCAGACACACTTATCTAAATTGATGGGCCATGTGAAAGAAATGCTATAACCCCCAGCCACGTCCAGTGGTGGAAAAGGTATTATGGTCATACTTGAGTAAATGTAATGATACCTTAATAGATAATGACAGAAGTAAAAGTAAAAGTCACCCAGTAAAATACTACTTGAGTAAAAGTCTAAAAGTATTTGGTTTTAAAAATACTTAAGTATCAAAAGTAAATGGAATAAAATGTACTTTAGTATCAAAGGTAAAATAAATGATTTATACAAATTCCTTATAGTGAACCAGACGGCCTAATTGTTTTATTTTTATTGCCGGATAGCCAGGGGTACACTCCAACACTCCACTCCAACACCCTAACACTCCAACACTCCACTCCAACACCCTAACACTCCAACACTCCAACACCCTAACACTCCAACACTCCACTCCAACACCCTAACACTCCAACACTCCAACACCCTAACACTCCAACACTCCACTCCAACACTCCAACACTCCAACACTCCACTCCAACACTCCAACACTCCAACACTCCACTCCAACACCCTAACACTCCAACACTCCACTCCAACACCCTAACACTCCAACACTCCAACACTCCAACACTCCAACACTCCACTCCAACACTCCACTCCAACACTCTAACACTCCAACACTCCACTCCAACACCCTAACACTCCAACACCCTAACACTCCAACACCCTAACACTCCAACACTCCACTCCAACACCCTAACACTTCAACACTCCAACACTCCACTCCAACACCCTAACACTCCAACACCCTAACACTCCAACACCCTAACACTCCAACACTCCACTCCAACACCCTAACACTCCAACACTCCACTCCAACACCCTAACACTCCAACACTCCAACACTCCACTCCAACACCCTAACACTCCAACACTCCAACACTCCACTCCAACACCCTAACACTCCAACACTCCACTCCAACACCCTAACACTCCAACACTCCAACACTCCAAGACATAATTTACAAACAAAGCATGTGTGTTTAGTGAATCCTCCAGATCAGAAGCAGTAGGGATGACCAGGGATGTTCACTTGATAAGTGTGTGAATAGGACAATTTTCCTGTCAAAATGTAACGAGTACTTTTGGGTGTCCAGCGAAATGTATGGAGTAAAAGGTACATTATTTTCTTTCTGTAGTGAAGTAAAAGTTGCCAAAAAAAGAATAGTAGGATCTGAAAGGCAGTGAAAAACCCACATATTCTGTTGTAATGCAGAGCTACAGTGTATACCTTATACATATCATCTATATGCCTGTGGGAGTATCCATCGACTGGCTGACCCATGGATTGTGTATTTAACTTTTATTGTATTTGATTTTGATGTAGACATTCGCAGATAAAAGCTGAATTGCTGTGACTGACTACAGTCTCTCTCTCTGTTTATCCAGGCCAGTTGAGTTACTCGGAGGCAGACGGAGATGGGAACACCAAGCTGTGGTGTGCCCTCAGTGGTGGGAGGGTGGTTGTGTTTGATGCAGCCAGCTGGTCCATGCAGCAGAACTGTGTTCAAGTGGGATCCTCCCAACTGGTATGATGTCTGCAAGCAGACACACACCATTTCCCCTGCGCTCTCCCTGGACTATCACTTGAGCCTTCCTACTAGGCTCTGTTCCAATATCCACATTAGTGTAGCAGAACACTTAGAGAGAAGCATTGGATTTGGCCATACATTCTAAGGGTTATATGTGAGTGGATATTGGAACATGTCCTTTGTTTTTGTGAAATTGCTTACAAATATCCTTTGAAAAGAAATTGTTATATTGAATTAAGTACACAGTGATCTCTTTCTCTCGCTCTCTGTTTCACTTGTTCTCTCTCCATCTCTCTTTCTCTAGCTCTCTGTCACTTGTTCTCTCTCTCTCTCTCTCTCTCTCTCTCTCTAGCTCTCTTTCACTTGTTCTCTCTCTTCCTCTCTTTCACCCGTTCTTTCTCTCTCTCTCCCCCCTCTAGTTCTGCTTCACTTGTTTTCTCCCTCTCCATCTTTCTCTCTCCCTCTCTCTCTCTTTCTCTCTCTCTCTAGCTCTCTTTCACTCGTTCTTTCTCTCGCTCCTCTAGTTCTGTTTCACTTGTTTTCTCTCTCTCCCTCTCTAGCTCCTCTCTCTCTCTCTCTCTCTCTCTCTCTCTTTTTCTTCTGTTGATAGTGTTTCCTCTTTTCTGTGGTCTCATGAGGTATGAACAGGAGTGCCTGCCATTCACATGACAGTGGATTAAACCTGGATATGTATGCGTCCGAAATAGCACCCTATTCCCTATATAGTGCACTTCCTTTGACGAGAGTCCTATGGGCCTTGGTCAAAAGTAGTGCACTATATAGGGAATAGGTGCCATTTGGGACGTATTTATGTGCTGAATACGTGGCTTTATTATGTGCACAGAACTGCATGCTGGGATTGGACCAGGATCAAGTATGGATTGGCTCCCAGGATTCCATCATTTACATAATTGACACTCGCAGCATGTCCTGCAATAAGCAGCTGACAGAGCACAGGCATGAGGTTATGGACTTTGCCCTGGAGGAGAGTGACAAGATGAGGTAAAATGTTACACATATAGTACCGTATGTCTGTGTCCCACAGTGCACCCTATTCCCTATATACTGTAGGGCACTCTTTCATGCTACAGTCACTTCACCACCCTCACAAACTGTTAACCCATGTGTGATGCTGAGGATTCTATGTTGAAGGAAGGATAATGTGTTAGAACTGCCTGTTCAAATGACCAATGCACCTATTGCAGAAAGGGGTTCTTCTAACTGTCCCACCCCAGTATCATAATGCACCTATTGCAGAAAGGAGTTCTTCTAACTGTCCCACCCCAGTATCATAGTGCACCTATTGCAGAAAGGAGTTCTTCTAACTGTCCCACCCCAGTATCATAGTGCACCTATTGCAGAAAGGAGTTATTCTAACTGTCCCACCCCAGTATCATAGTGCACCTATTGCAGAAAGGAGTTCTTCTAACTGTCCCACCCCAGTATCATAGTGCACCTATTGCAGAAAGGAGTTCTTCTAACTGTCCCACCCCAGTATCATAGTGCACCTATTGCAGAAAGGAGTTCTTCTAACTGTCCCACCCCAGTATCATAGTGCACCTATTGCAGAAAGGAGTTCTTCTAACTGTCCCACCCCAGTATCATAGTGCAAGAATGTTAGAACATGGAGTGTTTTTGATGTCTATTTCCAACCAGCAGATGGCAGCAGTGTACTTAAACTACTTCTTTACTTTGCCCTCAGTGAATCATCAGTAGTTAGACCACAATCAGGCTTCTACATGGTGCTTGTTTTAATCCAACTGTCCCTCTCCTCCCCCCCAGACAGACATACTCCTGTAGTGCCGATGGAACAGTCATTCTGTGGGACCTCTCAACGCTCATAGTGAAAAAGCAGTTTCAACTGACCTGTGATAGGCTTATGTCCATTCAGCTCTTCAATGGAACACTGTGGTGCTGTAAGTAAACTCACTCAGTCATAGTTATACTCTAACTGTATATTATATTCTATTTTTTTTATATACTCCTATGTATTATATACCCTGCCAATGATCAATTAACAAAGTGTGTCAATTGACCACAAGATAACATGCTAACAACAGCAAGCATCTAGACAGAAACCTTTGTTTGTTTTGTTCCCATCTGTTATGTTGACTAGGTGCCAGAGACGGCATCGTTGAACTGAGGAAGAACGGAACCCCACATCGTAAGATGACACTTCCTGAGGATCTACGGAGCATTCCCACTGAGTTCAGCAGCCTCATCCTCTTCTTAGAGGTAGTAGGCCCATGTTCCCTTCATCTTGGAGATTTCACTGAACCAAGATCTTTATCTCATACTAGGCCTTCACCATGGCCTCCAAGTGGCCTCAATAATCAAGCCAAACACTATGTATTTTTGCAGCCTTCCAACAGTCAGTTTGCTTGTCAATGAGAGTGTCATGAGCTGATGGCTAAACCAGTCCACTGTGTGTTTCTTTCAGAGGGGCCAGTTGTGGACGAGCTGTTCTGATTCTGACGAGCTCTGTCTCTGGCACTGTAAAGACCTGACCAAGCCTTTCCTGAGGGTGCGGCTGCAGAACTGTACAGGGGTCAACTGTATGATCAAGGTTAAGAATCAGGTGAGAAAATAATGGGCTCAGTTGGATGTTCTTTGCGTGTTTTGCTGGTAACACTTTAATGGAAGGGTACCAACATAATAACCTCCTTAACACGTTACTATTAACACATACCAAACACATTCAGAAGATTCTGGCAACAACGGTCTTTCTCAGGTGGTGCAATTTCTACAAAAGCTTGTAAAGTAGCAGTTAAAATAGTACCGTACTTAGAAATGATACCATACATTCCACCCTACCATCATTATTTTATCTCTCATAGTAATGATCAGAGTGTCCAGAGCGAACTCTGAGTTTTATTTAGGTAGTGAATGTCACAGTACAACTGCAAATCCTCAACAAGCTTCTCTTCATTGTTTGTCTCCTCCCCCTCCCTCGTCCAGATCTGGGTTGGCTGCAGCGGGCCGAGCCCTGACCAGTGCAGGATGAGTGGGAAGATCTACATAGTGGATACAGAGAGCCACAGTGTAGAGAAGGAGCTGATGGCCCACACAGACAGTGTCCAGGCACTGTGCTCTGCAGAGGGCCGCTATGTACTCAGTGGCTCCGCCTGCCAGGATGGCAAAATCGCCATTTGGAAGGTTGAGTAGAGGACGAGTAGCCTGGTCCAGTATCTGTTTGTGTGGTTTTGCCAACTCTTTTAAGTGAATGAAATGTTTGGCACAACAATGACAGGAGTTTCCTAAACAGCAGAAATAGATGTGGGACCAGGTTAGAGGAAGAGCCCTGCAGACCCCGAGGAGTCCTACAGGTCTGAAGAGGCTATAGCCCCCTCAAACTCAACTCTGGACCTGGAAGCCAGTTCCACTGCTTTGTTTCATTGTTCCCCTCTAATCAGGGACTGATTTAGACCTGGGACTCCAGGTGGGTGATTCCCCTCTAATCAGGGACTGATTTAGACCTGGGACTCCAGGTGGGTGATTCCCTTCTAGTCAGGGACTGATTTAGACCTGGGACTCCAGGTGGGTGATTCCCCTCTAGTCAGGGACTGATTTAGACCTGGGACTCCAGGTGGGTGATTCCCCTCTAATCAGGGACTGATTTAGACCTGGGACTCCAGGTGGGTGATTCCCCTCTAATCAGGGACTGATTTAGACCTGGGACTCCAGGTGGGTGATTCCCCTCTAGTCAAGGACTGATTTAGACCTGGGACTCCAGGTGGGTGATTCCCCTCTAGTCAAGGACTGATTTAGACCTGGGACTCCAGGTGGGTGATTCCCCTCTAATCAGGGACTGATTTAGACCTGGGACTCCAGGTGGGAGATTCCCCTCTAGTCAGGGACTGATTTAGACCTGGGACTCCAGGTGGGAGATTCCCCTCTAATCAGGGACTGATTTAGACCTGGGACTCCAGGTGGGTGATTCCCCTCTAGTCAGGGACTGATTTAGACCTGGGACTCCAGGTGGGTGATTCCCCTCTAATCAGGGACTGATTTAGACCTGGGACTCCAGGTGGGTGATTCCCCTCTAATCAGGGACTGATTTAGACCTGGGACTCCAGGTGGTTGATTCCCATCTAATCAGGGACTGATTTAGACCTGGGACTCCAGGTGGGTGATTCCCCTCTAATCAGGGACTGATTTAGACCTGGGACTCCAGGTGGGTGATTCCCCTCTAATCAGGGACTGATTTAGACCTGGGACTCCAGGTGGGTGATTCCCCTCTAGTCAGGGACTGATTTAGACCTGGGACTCCAGGTGGGTGATTCCCCTCTAATCAGGGACTGATTTAGACCTGGGACTCCAGGTGGGTGATTCCCCTCTAATCAGGGACTGATTTAGACCTGGGACTCCAGGTGTTTGCAATGAATTAACAAGTAGAACAGAAAAGCAGCAGGCTCCGGAGGGGGTCAGAGTTGAATGTCCCTGCTATAGACTTAAATTGTTCTTATTTTCCCTGAACACCTCAGAGACGGTGAGCTTCTAAATGTTTTTGCTCATAGCTTTGTTCTAAAATGTGCTTTTCCTGGATTAAGGACTCAAGGTTGGCCATTTTGTTTTTCACATCCTTCCATGTCTGTGTCCAAAATGGCCCCACGCTGCTCCACCTTGTTGTCTGTCCAACCCCACCATGCTGCTCCACCTTGTTGTCTGTCCAACCCCACCACGCTGCTCCACCTTGTTGTCTGTCCAACCCCACCACGCTGCTCCACCTTGTTGTCTGTCCAACCCCACCATGCTGCTCCACCTTGTTGTCTGTCCAACCCCACCACGCTGCTCCACCTTGTGGTCTGTCCCCCAACCCCACCATGCTGCTCCACCTTGTGGTCTGTCCCCCAACCCCACCATGCTGCTCCACCTTGTGGTCTGCCCCCCAACCCCACCATGCTGCTCCACCTTGTGGGCTGCTCCCCCCCCCCCCCCCCCCCCATCCCACAGTACTCAGCAGCTCCACCTTGTTGTCTGTCCAACCCCACCATGCTGGTCCACCTTGTTGTCTGTCCAACCCCACCATGCTGCTCCACCTTGTGATCTGCCCCCCAACCCCACCATGCTGCTCCACCTTGTGGTCTGTCCCCCCCCCCCCATCCCACCGTACTCAGCAGCACCACCTTGTTCGAAAATGTGAGGACCCTGCTATTCCCTATATAGTACACTACTTTTGACCAGGGCCCTATAGAGAATAGGGTGCCATTAGGGATGTATACAGTGGACATTGAGGCTCAGGGAATGACATGATCATGAAGAACCCTGTCATCCTCTGTTCTCTTTATGTTGGGGTCTGCCTGTATATACTGGATGATGATGATGTAATAGCATTTCTCTGACTGTTTCACAATGTTTTGATTTTTTTTCACAAAAAATATTCTGGATACACTAAATGTCTTCTTTCAGATTCATATTTCTGCCTCACCCATGTCTTAGCTGTCACATACAATAAAAAAATGATTGTACAGTTATTTAGTATTTATTCCTATGCTGATTCATGCAAGTCAGCTTTCTTTCATATACATATAATAATTATGCACCCTGGGGACATCCCAAATGGGACCCTATTCCCTATAAAGTGCACTACTTTTGACCAGGGCCCGTAAGGCTATGTGCAAAGTTACTGCACTATTTAGGGAATAGAGTGTCGTTTAGTATGCCGACTGGGTCTCTGCTATGGGCCTGGCTTGCTGTGTGTTGTAGTATTATGCAGAGAGCTAATGAAAGGAATGTTTTGGGATGTGTCTGTTAGACAATGGAAACACAGAGTTCTCTTGCTGTGTCTGTGGGTGGGTGTGAATGACATGTAAATGTGAGTCTATTTAACCACAGAGAACTCAGTTGTCAATGCTTTTTTTTTTGCATTGCAAAATAATATTATTTCTAATGTATTTAGCTATTTGTAATATCAATATCAATATCATTTGTATTAGTCACTTTAGTATAAGAAAATACGTTTTTGTGCAGTACTGTCATTCTCATTGATGTAATTGTCATGTGAAAAGCTATTTACAAGTAGAACAAGTTCTGATTAATTTTTTTTGCCAGCTGAGATGGTCAGTGAGTCCACTGAACTCTCCGGCCGTTTCTACTGGGTATGGTCACTACACGGTCACTACATGGTCACTACACGTCAGCCATATTGGAAGTATTAGGATGCAGTGCTGCTGTGTCAGTGGTTACCGAGAGTAGGGCGCTAGAGCGCGGTGTTGTGGAGAAACAGAAACGGAGAGGGAACCACACACAGCCAGACGGTTATTACGGGATTGGAACACATATTTGCAGGATAGGAGACCGGTTAACGGAAACAGTTGAGTTGGATCTTCAATAGTAAAGATATACGTGAGTATAACGTGGCCTTGTACAGTTTTGAATGATGTGGAGGATATTAAATAACTTTAACATTAGCCAGTTAGCATAGTAAGACCCCGGTCATTGACAATGGGTTGCAGTGAGAGTCGGGGCATTCAGTTAGCCTACTTTAATTTGCGTTTTTGGTGAAGAAAACACGGTTTCATTTGATGGCGAAAAGGGGAATATATCCTTTATGCAGATGAATATGCATGTTTCTGTAAACAGTGGTGCAGTGTCCGAACCTCTCACGCCTAGGTGCAAGGTTCAGGGAACACAGCATGTCCTATTCAAATAGTGTGCAGCGAGTGGCTACATTTCGAGTGGCAACATTAGGGAAATGATACAATGCTAGTTTAAAACAAAAAAAAGTGATTACAACATTGTTACGATGTTACAAATTGTAACAACTCTCATGGTTGTTTGGAGAGCTCGCTACATTGTATGTCATTGCATGATATAGTTCTGTAGCCGGCTCAGCCCCAGCCATTCTGCATGCTGTTGTTTAAAGGACCTGAGTAAGGTATAACGTTACTTGCAGGGGAAGATTAGAGGAGACCCCAGTATCCTCTGTATTTGACACGCTGATGGAATTACACAAGTCGAGGATAGACTGTTCCTTATTCCACTTGTTTAATAACAAACTGCTAAACTCCATAGGCAATTACAAGGCAACAACTATATTACGATGTAACAAAACATGTATAATAACCGTGATTGTGTTAAGAGGTTCACAGATATTGAGCTTTCTTCAGTTACTGCTACAGTGCAAACAGGAGAGACTGCTCATAAACTGTAATGATTATTGTTTTTTTTTTTACAATGAGTTGCATTGATTTGTTGACTCTGCGTATGATTGCAGGCAAGCAGCATGGTTTTATCTGCATGCCTGAATCATCTATGTGTTTGTTTCCACGATCAGTATCATTGTTGCCGCCGTGCATGCTGGTGTAAAGTTAAAGCTAGTGTGTGAAGGGAGGAGTTTGGAAGCCAGGAGGAGGAGGGCCAGGTGTGTTGGTAAGAGGGTGTCAGGTTATCAGCTCAGTAGCACTGACAGAAGTGATTTGCACCAGTTGGAAATACTCTTACATGTAAATAGCCTACAAATATGCAGTTCTGGAATATCCTGGGCTGCGGAAATGGAGGTACGTGTGCTATATTTATATCCATAATACAACTGACCGTTTTTGAGAAGCAGTGGTAGGCTTGTTTGGCTGAGAACTGAACACGTGTCTGTCTCAAGAAGAGTGAGTCAGTGTGCCTGAGATTAGGGCAGGAATTTTCTCATGTCATGGCCGTGCATGCAGTTGCATGTGAAACGTCACAGACAGGTAAAAGTTGTTTGTAGCATGAACATCATGTTACTAGTGACATCAGGCATTTTTTTGTAGAGGAATCATACAGGGGTATAGAGAGCAGGAGAACCGTACAGAATGTTGTACTGAGTGTTCAACCCTCAGAAGAACCCATAGCCTACCTTGTTTGTCAATGTTACCTGATAAATTCCAGGACACCGATGTATACCTCAGAGAATGTGCTGCTTCAGGGTTCGTCTTCTGATATGAGTCATCTCGTCACATCTAATGGCTTGTAATAACCAGAAATATCAGCAGTTATAATGTGGGTATGAGAATAGATGTCTATGCTTCTGCCCATGATGATACGGGTACACACAGTGCAATATGTGCCATACACTAACTAACCCTATAGATGTGGTCGTGGTAGAGTAGGCAAAACGATGTGAATGAAACCACACAGTCAAAGGCCTGGGTTTCTTTCACTTCCATGTCCTGACAACAATAGTCAAATCAACTGTAGTCAAATCAACTGTAGTCAAATCAACTGTAGTCAAATCAGTAGTCAAATCAATGAAGGCAGAGATTGTCGACAAATGTAAGCCCAGATTTTGTTGTGTAGAAAATGTTCCTTTTGATGTCGACACAGCCCCTCCAGAGGGCGATCCAGCTGTTATGTATCGCGTCACAATGTTTTGAACAAATTCCAATCTCAGGCATAGACAAGCCTTCCATTCAGTTAGATTTGAGATGATCAGATGTTCACTGCCATTGTATGTTTTACAGGTCCACCGATTATGATTTTTCAACGCCGATACCGATTTATTGGAGGACCAAAAAAGCCGATACCGATTAATCGGCCGATTTAAAAAAAATAATAATAATAATAAAAAATAAAAAAATGTATTTGTAATAATGACAATTACAACAATACTGAATGAACACTTATTTTAACTTAATATAATACATCAATAAAATCAATTTAGCCTCAAATAAATAATGAAACATGTTCAATTTGGTTTAAATAATGCAAAAACAAAGTGTTGGAGAAGAAAGTAAAGTGCAATATGTGCCTTGTAAGAAAGCTAATGTTTAAGTTCCTTGCTCAGAACATGAAAGCTGGTGGTTCCTTTTAACATGATTCTTCAATATTCCCAGGTAAGAAGTTTTAGGTTGTAGTTATTAAAGGAATGATAGGACTATTTGCCTCTATACCATTTGTATATCATTAACCTTTGACTATTGGATGTTCTTATAGGCACTTTAGTATTGCCAGTGTAACAGTATAGCTTCCGTCCCTCTCCTCGCTCCTCCCTGGGCTCGAACCAGCAACACAACGACAACAGCCATCATCGAAGCAGCGTTACCCATGCAGAGCAAGGGAACAACTACTAGCAGGCTCAGAGCGAGTGACGTTTGAAACGCTATTAGCGCACGCTAACTAGCTAGCTATTTAACTTCGGTTACACCAGCCTCATCTCGGGAGTTGATAGGCTTGAAGTCATAAACAGCGCAATGCTTGACACACAACACAGAGCTGCTGGCAAAACGCCCGAAAGTGCTGTTTGACCGCTCAGTCAGATTATATGCAACGCAGGACACGCTAGATAATATCTAGTAATATCATCAACCATGTGTAGTTAACTAGTGATTATGATTGATTGTTTTTTATAAGATAAGTTTAATGCTAGCTAGCAACTTACCTTTGCTTACTGCATTCGCGTAACAGGCAGTCAGGTGCAACGAGAGAGAGGCAGGTCATTTTTGCGTTGGACTAGTTAACTGTAAGGTTGCAAGTTTGATCCCCCGAGCTGACAATGTGAAAATCTGTCTTTCTGCCCCTGAACAAGGCAGTTAACCCACCGTTCCTAGGCTGTCATTGAAAATAAGAATGTGTTCTTAACTGACTTGCCTAGTTAAATAAAGGTATAAAATATATATATATATTTTTTTATCTGCAAATCGGCGCCCAAAAATACCGATTTCCGATTGTTATGAAAACTAGAAATCGGCCATAATTAATCGGCCATTCCGATTAATCGGTCGACCTCTAGTATGTATTTACATTACACAGATCCAGATTGATAATATGTATATGAAGGAACAGGCTAACCTTGCAATCTCAGTTGGCCTCAGGGAACCTCAGGTCTTCAAATGCTCAACTTATCTATGTGGATTCATCGATGGAATTTGCATTAACCTGACTTTCATGTTATTGTGTAAAAATCCACATTGACACTTTTTCCATATTTGCCATCTGTTTGTAGTTATTTCTCTGTATTGTGATGATAGGCCCTCAGTGGGGAAAAGAGGCCTACTGAGCTTGCTGAACATGCATACCTTTTTCATTTATTATTGAACCTTTATTTAACAAGTCAGTGAAGAAGAAATTCTTATTCACAATGACGGCCATGACCCCGGCCAAACCCTAACTTGGGACCACACTGGGCCAATTGTGCACCGCCCTATGGGACTCCCAATTACGGCCGCTTGTGGAATCAAACCAGGGCCTCTCGCTCTGAGATGCAGTGCCTCAGAGCGCTGCGCCACTCGGGATACCTACTGTACTCTACCTGACTTTCCAGAAGGCTTTTTAAACAGCACGCATCAGGCAGAACACAGATCAGTGACAGACACAATTCATTATGGATCCCTTCTTCAATATTGACCTTGGCAGGGCACTCTGAGCAAAGACTATCGAATACCTTGTCAAATCTTGTTGTTTTAACATAGGTTTAGAGATCTGCTGTGTAAATCAGCCAGCAGCGATTCAATGACGAGTGGAAGGGGAGTTGAATTGTGTCTTCTGGGGGGAAAGAAATGCCTGCAAAGCCCATCAACAGTGATTTATTCCAAACACTTATGTAAACGTGAATGTGTGTATTGAGACAACAAGGCTGTCAAGTGTAAAGCATTATAATACAAGCAAGGCAATATCTGGAAGCAAAAAGGTTTTATACTCTGTCAGTTAGTCTTTACTAAGAATATAGAACCATCAGTCAATAGTGTTCTTCTCAAGAAGAACGGTGGTCTGTAGTTAAAGAACTACAGGGAATGGTCTTAGACTTATTAGTCCAATGGAAAGTGCTTGTGGGAATGACTTTCACTAAACTGCAGTCTTAGAAAAACGGGTTCTACCTGGAACCAAAAAGGGTTCTTCAAATGGTTCTCCTACGGCGTCAGCCGAAGAACCCTTTTAGGTGTGTATTGCAAATAGAAGTACTCAAATAGGCTCTAACCCTCAGTGATTTATGGTGCAGATCTCACAAGTCTACAACACACCTTAGGCTTGAATAGTGAACGTCTCACCCCTCTCTCTCTCTCGATGTGATATGGTCTTTTGTTGGAGATGGTCTCTAACCCTCAGTGATTTATGGTGCAGATCTCACAAGTCTACAACACACCTTAGGCTTGATAGTGAACGTCTCCCTCTCTCTCTCTCGATGTGATATGGTCTTTTGTTTGAGATGGTCTCTCGAAACAGATTTTAAAAATTAGATGATACCAATGGGTTAACCGAAGTCTGGAGCTTTTACACAATTTGACAAATGAGGAAGCTCTGGCCTCCCAGGAATTCAGCGCTGAGACCACAGCATACTGTCACACCCAGCTCTTATCAAGTCCCTACTGGGATGTGAAGACCAAATGACCCAACTCAATTCCTCTGAGCCTACACCTTTTGTTACAATGCTTTCTTACTCCTTTTAGTATGTGTTGCATACCGCCACCAAGTTATTTATGTTGAACAGCGGCACAGATTTGGTTGAGTTGTTAACTAACGGGTGAATTCAACAGAAAATGTCCCCATGCCATTGGATTCATTGATTCAAAGTTGGGTGAAAAAAGAAGAAATTGCCTTATGTTGATGAATTCAAATTCAATCAGTTTTACATTGATTCAACATCACCTAAAATTATTGGATTGGAATGATGTGGAAACGACGTTGATTTAACTAGTTTTTGCCCAATGGTCCATGATCTCTGTGGGAAGTAGAACTAGCTACCATAATCCATGACAGAATTACATTAGAAAATACAGTATTGCAATTGGACCTGCATTGCAGATGGCTTGTTATAGCAAACACACCCTAAACCAATCCAGTCAAATTTGATTATGTGATTAGCAAGAGAAATTATGTAAATTGCAACACTGACTCAATTGCATTTTTTTATTTTCTCCTAGAAAAATAACCTGAGGTTGAACTGATCGTCAAGGTGGCTGCTGTCATCTCTCTCCTTGAATGTATTATTTTTTAATTTCCTGTTAATTTATAGAATGCAAACAACTAGTGTTATTCAGTGAGACTGAAATATTTCTACAACTGGTAGATAGAAATGTATTGAATGAAACTAACATGATAGCCAATTCTACCAGACTGATAATCATGTATGTTCTAAGCTATACATTTCTATGTGACCATTCTGTTCAGAGAATGCTGAAGTGATGTTCTGCTTAACAGGATCTAGATCTCTTACTGTAGTCATGTCTGACAGTCTGAGGCTGGAGGAGAGTGAGTGTATTTTTTACATCACTGTAGTTTATACAGCTAATCTTCAGGGCCCAGTTCAAAAAATAAATATCTTTCTGGATTTCACCTATCGGACAGGATTAAATGCATAGACATTTTATGAATAGAGAGGACGAATCATTGACTTGAATGAAGACTCCCATTCTATTCATTCTATTTCTATTAATTGAGTCCTATCCGATAGCCGACATACACAGGATTACTCTGCTAGAGCAGCTGTTAAATGATTACCACTCTAGAATGATTTACCTTGTTTTCATTTACATTAGGTTGAGTTGTCAACTAATGTGAAATCAAGCAAAAAAGTCACCTTGTCATTGGATTTAACAGTTCGGTAAAATAAATACTAAATTCCCTTACGTAGATGACTTTTTGCAAATCCATTCAGTTTTCCACGTTGATTCAAATCGTCACATTTAAGTTTTTCGTTGAAATTACGTGGAAACAACGTTGATTCAACCAGTTTTTGCCCAGTGGGATGGTGACAATCGTCCTGTCAGGTTTTTTGTGTTGGCTAGGGATGTTTCATATACTGTGCAATGTAGCCTGATTGTGTTGAGACCTACAGAGTGTTACTATTAGTGCTCTCTTGTCAGTAATACCATTTTGAATTTGAATAGTACAGGCTAGGAGAATTGGGAATTCAGCAGTACTGTACAGTTTGAGTCAGACTGTGATTGGTGACCATCCCCTCCCCTGTGCCTCTCCTTGGCAGGATCAGTGTTGTCTAGGTGAGTAAATGAATGGTGTGACAGAGCCCTAGCATTGTGCTGAGTCAGACGTAGGCCATGTAAAGTCCTATAGGACTATCCACATACACACAGCCACACACACAGTCATCTGTTTAGCAAGCTGCTGTCTCAGTAAGTCCAGTACACATCACCACTGAACAATCACCCAGATCAATCAAACACGCCAGGGCTGCTGCAGTGCATCAATCCAGTCTGCTCTAGGGGAATCAGGAGGAGTGTTGTAGTCAGTCAGCCAGATCTGATGCAGTACATCAATCCAGTCTGCTCTAGGGGAATCAGGAGGAGTGTTGTAGTCAGTCAGCCAGGTCTGATGCAGTACATCAATCCAGTCTGCTCTAGGGGAATCAGGAGGAGTGTTGTAGTCAGTCAGCCAGATCTGATGCAGTACATCAATCCAGTCTGCTCTAGGGGAATCAGGAGGAGTGCTGTAGTCAGTCAGCCAGGTCTGCTCTAGGGGAATAAGGAGGAGTGTTGTAGTCAGTCAGCCAGATCTGATGCAGTACATCAATCCAGTCTGCTCTAGGGGAATCAGGAGGAGTGTTGTAGTCAGTCAGCCAGATCTGACGCAGTACATCAATCCAGTCTGCTCTAGGGGAATCAGGAGGAGTGTTGTAGTCAGTCAGCCAGATCTGATGCAGTACATCAATCCAGTCTGCTCTAGGGGAATCAGGAGGAGTGTTGTAGTCAGTCAGCCAGGTCTGATGCAGTACATCAATCCAGTCTGCTCTAGGGGAATCAGGAGGAGTGTTGTAGTCAGTCAGCCAGATCTGATGCAGTACATCAATCCAGTCTGCTCTAGGGGAATCAGGAGGAGTGTTGTAGTCAGTCAGCCAGGTCTGATGCAGTACATCAATCCAGTCTGCTCTAGGGGAATCAGGAGGAGTGTTGTAGTCAGTCAGCCAGATCTGACGCAGTACATCAATCCAGTCTGCTCTAGGGGAATCAGGAGGAGTGTTGTAGTCAGTCAGCCAGATCTGATGCAGTACATCAATCCAGTCTGCTCTAGGGGAATCAGGAGGAGTGTTGTAGTCAGTCAGCCAGGTCTGATGCAGTACATCAATCCAGTCTGCTCTAGGGGAATCAGGAGTGTTGTAGTCAGTCAGATCTGCTACAGTACATCAATCCAGTCTGCTCTAGGGGAATCAGGAGGAGTGCTGTAGTCAGTCAGCCAGGTCTGCTCTAGGGGAATCAGGAGGAGTGCTGTAGTCAGTCAGCCAGGTCTGCTCTAGGGGAATCATGAGGAGTGTTGTAGTCAGTCAGCCAGGTCTGCTCTAGGGGAATCAGGAGGAGTGTTGTAGTCAGTCAGCCAGGTCTGCTCTAGGGGAATCAGGAGGAGTGTTGTAGTCAGTCAGCCAGGTCTGCTCTAGGGGAATCAGTAGGAGTGTTGTAGTCAGTCAGCCAGGTCTGCTCTAGGGGAATCAAGAGGAGTGCTGTAGTCAATCAGCCAGGTCTGCTCTAGGGGAATAAGGAGGAGTGTTGTAGTCAGTCAGCCAGATCTGATGCAGTACATCAATCCAGTCTGCTCTAGGGGAATCAGGAGGAGTGTTGTAGTCAGTCAGCCAGGTCTGATGCAGTACATCAATCCAGTCTGTTCTAGGGGAATCAGGAGGAGTGTTGTAGTCAGTCAGCCAGATCTGATGCAGTACAGCAATCCAGTCTGCTCTAGGGGAATCAGGAGGGGTGTTGTAGTCAGTCAGCCAGGTCTGATGCAGTACATCAATCCAGTCTGCTCTAGGGGAATCAGGAGGAGTGCTGTAGTCAGTCAGCCAGGTCTGCTCTAGGGGAATCAGGAGGAGTGTTGTAGTCAGTCAGCCAGGTCTGATGCAGTACATCAATCCAGTCTGCTCTAGGGGAATCAGGAGGAGTGTTGTAGTCAGTCAGCCAGATCTGCTACAGTACATCAATCCAGTCTGCTCTATGGGAATCAGGAGGAGTGTTGTAGTCAGTCAGCCAGATCTGATGCAGTACATCAATCCAGTCTGCTCTAGGGGAATCAGGAGGAGTGCTGTAGTCAATCAGCCAGGTCTGCTCTAGGGGAATAAGGAGGAGTGTTGTAGTCAGTCAGCCAGATCTGATGCAGTACATCAATCCAGTCTGCTCTAGGGGAATCAGGAGGAGTGTTGTAGTCAGTCAGCCAGGTCTGATGCAGTACATCAATCCAGTCTGCTCTAGGGGAATCAGGAGGAGTGTTGTAGTCAGTCAGCCAGGTCTGCTCTAGGGGAATCAGGAGGAGTGTTGTAGTCAGTCAGCCAGGTCTGCTCTAGGGGAATCAGGAGGAGTGATGTAGTCAATCAGCCAGGTCTGCTCTAGGGGAATAAGGAGGAGTGGTGTAGTCAGTCAGCCAGATCTGATGCAGTACATCAATCCAGTCTGCTCTTGGGGAATCAGGAGGAGTGTTGTAGTCAGTCAGCCAGGTCTGATGCAGTACATCAATCCAGTCTGCTCTAGGGGAATCAGGAGGAGTGTTGTAGTCAATCAGCCAGATCTGATGCAGTACAGCAATCCAGTCTGCTCTAGGGGAATCAGGAGGAGTGTTGTAGTCAGTCAGCCAGGTCTGATGCAGTACATCAATCCAGTCTGCTCTAGGGGAATCAGGAGGAGTGTTGTAGTCAGTCAGCCAGATCTGATGCAGTACATCAATCCAGTCTGCTCTAGGGGAATCAGGAGGAGTGCTGTAGTCAGTCAGCCAGGTCTGCTCTAGGGGAATAAGGAGGAGTGTTGTAGTCAGTCAGCCAGATCTGATGCAGTACATCAATCCAGTCTGCTCTAGGGGAATCAGGAGGAGTGTTGTAGTCAGTCAGCCAGATCTGATGCAGTACATCAATCCAGTCTGCTCTAGGGGAATCAGGAGGAGTGTTGTAGTCAGTCAACCAGGTCTGCTGGAGTACATCAATCCAGTCTGCTCTAGGGGAATCAGGAGGAGTGTTGTAGTCAGTCAGCCAGATCTGCTGCAGTACATCAATCCAGTCTGCTCTAGGGGAATCAGGAGGAGTGTTGTAGTCAGTCAGCCAGGTCTGATGCAGTACATCAATCCAGTCTGCTCTAGGGGAATCAGGAGGAGTGTTGTAGTCAGTCAGCCAGATCTGACGCAGTACATCAATCCAGTCTGCTCTAGGGGAATCAGGAGGAGTGTTGTAGTCAGTCAGCCAGATCTGATGCAGTACATCAATCCAGTCTGCTCTAGGGGAATCAGGAGGAGTGTTGTAGTCAGTCAGCCAGGTCTGATGCAGTACATCAATCCAGTCTGCTCTAGGGGAATCAGGAGTGTTGTAGTCAGTCAGATCTGCTACAGTACATCAATCCAGTCTGCTCTAGGGGAATCAGGAGGAGTGCTGTAGTCAGTCAGCCAGGTCTGCTCTAGGGGAATCAGGAGGAGTGCTGTAGTCAGTCAGCCAGGTCTGCTCTAGGGGAATCAGGAGGAGTGTTGTAGTCAGTCAGCCAGGTCTGCTCTAGGGGAATCAGGAGGAGTGTTGTAGTCAGTCAGCCAGGTCTGCTCTAGGGGAATCAGGAGGAGTGTTGTAGTCAGTCAGCCAGGTCTGCTCTAGGGGAATCAGTAGGAGTGTTGTAGTCAGTCAGCCAGGTCTGCTCTAGGGGAATCAAGAGGAGTGCTGTAGTCAATCAGCCAGGTCTGCTCTAGGGGAATAAGGAGGAGTGTTGTAGTCAGTCAGCCAGATCTGATGCAGTACATCAATCCAGTCTGCTCTAGGGGAATCAGGAGGAGTGTTGTAGTCAGTCAGCCAGGTCTGATGCAGTACATCAATCCAGTCTGTTCTAGGGGAATCAGGAGGAGTGTTGTAGTCAGTCAGCCAGATCTGATGCAGTACAGCAATCCAGTCTGCTCTAGGGGAATCAGGAGGGGTGTTGTAGTCAGTCAGCCAGGTCTGATGCAGTACATCAATCCAGTCTGCTCTAGGGGAATCAGGAGGAGTGCTGTAGTCAGTCAGCCAGGTCTGCTCTAGGGGAATCAGGAGGAGTGTTGTAGTCAGTCAGCCAGGTCTGATGCAGTACATCAATCCAGTCTGCTCTAGGGGAATCAGGAGGAGTGTTGTAGTCAGTCAGCCAGATCTGCTACAGTACATCAATCCAGTCTGCTCTATGGGAATCAGGAGGAGTGTTGTAGTCAGTCAGCCAGATCTGATGCAGTACATCAATCCAGTCTGCTCTAGGGGAATCAGGAGGAGTGCTGTAGTCAATCAGCCAGGTCTGCTCTAGGGGAATAAGGAGGAGTGTTGTAGTCAGTCAGCCAGATCTGATGCAGTACATCAATCCAGTCTGCTCTAGGGGAATCAGGAGGAGTGTTGTAGTCAGTCAGCCAGGTCTGATGCAGTACATCAATCCAGTCTGCTCTAGGGGAATCAGGAGGAGTGTTGTAGTCAGTCAGCCAGGTCTGCTCTAGGGGAATCAGGAGGAGTGTTGTAGTCAGTCAGCCAGGTCTGCTCTAGGGGAATCAGGAGGAGTGATGTAGTCAATCAGCCAGGTCTGCTCTAGGGGAATAAGGAGGAGTGGTGTAGTCAGTCAGCCAGATCTGATGCAGTACATCAATCCAGTCTGCTCTTGGGGAATCAGGAGGAGTGTTGTAGTCAGTCAGCCAGGTCTGATGCAGTACATCAATCCAGTCTGCTCTAGGGGAATCAGGAGGAGTGTTGTAGTCAATCAGCCAGATCTGATGCAGTACAGCAATCCAGTCTGCTCTAGGGGAATCAGGAGGAGTGTTGTAGTCAGTCAGCCAGGTCTGATGCAGTACATCAATCCAGTCTGCTCTAGGGGAATCAGGAGGAGTGTTGTAGTCAGTCAGCCAGATCTGATGCAGTACATCAATCCAGTCTGCTCTAGGGGAATCAGGAGGAGTGCTGTAGTCAGTCAGCCAGGTCTGCTCTAGGGGAATAAGGAGGAGTGTTGTAGTCAGTCAGCCAGATCTGATGCAGTACATCAATCCAGTCTGCTCTAGGGGAATCAGGAGGAGTGTTGTAGTCAGTCAGCCAGATCTGATGCAGTACATCAATCCAGTCTGCTCTAGGGGAATCAGGAGGAGTGTTGTAGTCAGTCAACCAGGTCTGCTGGAGTACATCAATCCAGTCTGCTCTAGGGGAATCAGGAGGAGTGTTGTAGTCAGTCAGCCAGATCTGCTGCAGTACATCAATCCAGTCTGCTCTAGGGGAATCAGGAGGAGTGTTGTAGTCGGTCAGTAATGACAGTTGACTCCCTCCATTTAAAAGGTTGTGTTTGTCTTACACACACACACACACTAGGGTGCTGTGTTTGGAGTCTGACCCGTTCGTTCCCTCCTCTCTACACCATTCACTTTAACACCATCCTGCAGGCAGCTTGAGGGGTGATGAGAGAGAAAAGGTCCAGTTCCCAGGACCACAAATACAAATTCCATATAGACACCGTTGCCCTAGAGCAGTGGTTCCCAAACTTTTTATTGTCCCGTACCCCTTCAAACATTCAACCTCCAGCTGTACCCTCTCTAGTACCAGGGTCAGCACACTCTCAAATGTTGTTTTTTGCCATCATTGTAAACCTGCCACACCCACACACTATACGATACATGTATTAAACATAAGAATGAGTGTGAGTTTTTGTCACAACCCGGCTCGTGGGAAGTGACAAAGAGCTCTTATAGGACCAGGGCACAAATAATAATATAAAAATCATCATCAATCATTTTGCTCTTTATTTAACCATCTTACATATAAAACCTTATTTGTTCTTCAAAATTGTGAATAACTCACCACAGGTTAATGAGAAAGGTGTGCTTGAAAGGATGCACATACTTCTGCAATGTTGGGTTGTATTGGAGAGAGTCTCAGTCTTAAATCATTTTCCACACACAGTCTGAGGGCCGAGAATCCACTCTCACATAGGTACGTGGTTGCAAAAGGCATCAGTGTCTTAACAGCGCGATTTGCCAAGGCAGGATACTCTGGCAGTGGCTTCTGATTAAATTATATTTTCACAGAACTGCTTGTTGCAATTTCGATGAGGCTCTCTTGTTCAGATATCGGTAATTGGACTGGAGGCAGGGCATGTAAGTGGACTGGAGGCAGGGCATGAAAGTGGACTGGAGGCAGGGATAACCAATCCAGTTTTTTGTGTAATCCGTTTCGGGAAAGTATCTGCTTAATTGCGCACCCATCTCACTGAGGTGCTTCGCTATATCACATTTGACATTGTCCGTAAGCTTGAGTTCATTTGCACAGAAAAAAATCATACAATGATGGAAAGACCTGTGTGTTGTCCTTGTTAATGCAGACAGAGAAGAGCTCTAACTTCTTAATCACAGCCTCAGGAGAGTCCCTGTAATCCTAGATTCTGATCATTCAGCCTAGAAACAACATCACCCAGACAGGCCAGTCGTGTGAGAAACAACATCACCCAGATAGGCCAGTCGTGTGAGAAACAACATCACCCAGATAGGCCAGTCGTGTGAGAAACTCGTCATCATGCAAGCGGTCAGACAAGTGAACACTATGTCAGTAAAGAAAACTTTAAGCTCGTCTCTCAATTAAAAAAACGTGACCAATACTTTGCCCCTTGATAACCAGCGCACTTCTGTATGTTGTAAAAGCGTTACATGGTCACTAGAGGTCGACCGAATAATCGGAATGGACGATTAATTAGGGCCGATTTCAAGTTTTCATAACAATCGGAAATTGGTATTTTTGGACACCGATTCTTTTTAAACTTTTTTTTTTTTACACCTTTATTTAATCTTTATTTAACCAGGCAAGTCAGTTAAGAACACATTGTTATTTTCAATGACGGCCTAGGAACGGTGGGTTAACTGCCTTGTTCAGGGGCAGAACGACAGATTTTTACCTTGTCAGCTCGGGGAATCAATCTTGCAACCTTACAGTTAACTAGTCCAATGCTCTAACCACCTGCCTCTCGTTGCACTCCAGAGGAGACTGCCTGTTACGCGAATGCAGTAAGCCAAGGTAAGTTGCTAGCTAGCATTAAACTTATCTTATAAAAAACAATCAATCAATCATAATCACTAGTTAAAACTACACATGGTTGATGATATTACTAGTTTATCTAGCGTGTCCTGCGTTGCATATAATCGATGCGGTGCGTATCGTTGCTCCAATGTGTACCTAACCATAAACATCAATGCCTTTCTTAAAATCAATACACAGAAGTATATATTTTTAAACCTGCATATTTAGCTAAAATAAATCCAGGTTAGCAGGCAATATTAACCAGGTGAAATTGTGTCACTTCTCTTGCGTTCATTGCACGCAGAGTCAGTGTATATGCAAAAGTTTGGGCCTCCTAATTTGCCAGAATTTTACTTAATTATGACATAACATTGAAGGTTAGGCAATATAACAGGAATATTTAGACTTATGGATGCCACCCGTTAGATAACATACGGAACGGTTCCGTATTTCACTGAAAGAATAAACGTCTTGTTTTCTAGATGATAGTTTCCGGATTCGACCATATTCATGACCCAAGGCTCGTATTTCTGTGTGTTATTATGTTATAACTAAGTCTATGACTTGATAGAGCAGTCTGACTGAGCGATGGTAGGCAGCAGCAGGCTCGAAAGCATTCATTCAAACAGCACTTTCGTGCTTGGAGTAGTTGTTCCCCTTGCTCTGCAAGGGCCGCGGCTTTTGTGGAGCGATGGGTAACGCTGCTTCGAGGGTGGCTGTTGTCGATGTGTTCCTGGTTCGAGCCCAGGTAGGAGCGAGGAGAGGGACGGAAGCTATACTGTTACACTGGCAATACTAAAGTGCCTATAAGAACATCCAATAGTCAAAGGTTAAGGAAATTCAAATGGTATAGAGAGAAATAGTCCTATAATTCCTATAATAACTACAACCTAAAACTTCTTACCTGGGAATATTGAAGACTCATGTTAAAAGGAACCACCAGCTTTCATATGTTCTCATGTTCTGAGCAAGGAACTGAAACATTAGCTTTCTTACATGGCACAAATTGCACTTTTACTTTCTTCTCCAACACTTTGTTTTTGCATTATTTGAACCAAATTGAACATGTTTCATTATTTATTTGAGGCTAAATTGATTTTATTGATGTATTATATTAAGTTAAAATAAGTTTTCATTCAGTATTGTTGTAATTGTCATTATTACAAATAAAACAAAAAAATCAGCCGGTTAATCTGTATCTGCTTTTTTTGGTCCTTCAATAATCGGTATCGGTATCGGCATTGAAAAATCATAATCGGTCGACCTCTTAATGGTCACTGTCCATATCATTGCATACTGCAGAAAATAAACGAGAGTTCAGGGACCTTTCTTTAACAAAGTTAACCATTTTCACTGTAGTGTCCAAAACGTCTTTCAAGCTGTTAGGCATTCCCTTGGCAGCAAGAGCCTCTTGGTGGATGCTGCAGTGTACCCATGTGGCGTTGGGAGCAACTGCTTACACATGCGCTACCACTCCACTATGTCTCCCTGTCATGGCTTTTGCGCCATCAGTACAGATACCAACATGAGCTGCAGCTAGGTTTGACTACATACGGACCGGACCGTTAGTGGAATTCCCGCAAGAGAGTAATAGTTCATGTGATTGCATGTTAATTATTTAACTAGGCTACCTGTATTTGACATTGTGTTGTTATTTCTCTGAACACTAGATAGTTTCATTTTATTTTTTGGCAGTGAAACAAGGTTACTCAGGCAAGAAAAAACCTCACCCAAATGTATAACCCCGTTGGAAAATATTAATGTACTGTTTGGAAATGATGAAGACATAAAAATAATAGAATGTGAATAAAAAATAAATAAATGTGAATCACATTTTTATTTGGTATACCCCCGACGGCATTGCGAGGACCCCTGGGGTTTGGGAATACCTGCCCTAGAGCACACACAACTATACATCCCTCAGCCTGAACGTCAGCTCCACAGGTAACTTCCACAAAGCTGTGAACGATCAATGCCATCAAAAGGAACATAAAATTCGACAGACCAATTAGGATCTGGCTAAAAATATTTGATTCAGTTATAGAGCCCATTGCCCTTTATGGTTGTGAGGTCTGGGGTCCGCTCATCAACCAAGAATTCACAAAATGGGACAAACACCAAATTGAGACTCTGCATATAGAATTCTGCAAAAATATCCTCCGTGTACAACGTAAAACACCAAATAATGCATGCAGAGCAGAATTAGGCCGATACCCACTAATTATCAAAATCCAGAAAAGAGCCATTAAATTCTCCAACCACCTAAAATAACCTCTCTTGGTTTTTCAGATATTTTCACCATTGCAGCATCGAGAGTTTTGTCCTTATAGCCTCGCATTTAGAATTTCTGTCTTTTTTATTTGAGCTTTGCTGTCAACATCTGTCTGGTGGCCACAGATTCATTTACCCACACAGCTGGCTATATAGTAGACCATTCTTGAGGGGAAGGGGATGCATACTGTCAACGTAGCAGGGTATTGCAGTCTGTGGGCTTTGTGTTTAAGTCTGTGTGTAATGCATCATTCTCTTTGATAATGCATAAGTCCAGGTAGTTTATTTTTCTCTCATCAGTCTGCATGGTGAATTTTAGGTATTCAGAGCTCTCGTTTAGTAAAGTTTGGAATTCATTTAGTTCCTGCTGACTTCCTTCCCAGAGCACAAAGACATCATCTGTGTATCTCTTCCATAGGAGGATTTTAGAAAGTAGGGGGTACGTCTCTGTTTTGTAAAGGAGTGCTTCCTCAAATTGTCCCACATACAGGTTTGCATAGTTGGGGAAAAAGGGGGAGGCCATGGCTTCCCCTCTGAATTTGAAAGAAAACGTTTGACTCAAAGACAAAGTAGTTATGGGATAATACCAGTTCAGTAAATTGTAAAATGCTATCATTGGATGGAGCCAGGGTAGAGTCTCTCTGCTGAAGGACGTGCTGCAGCGCCTGCAAGCCTCCAGTGTGTGGGATGTTAGTGTACAAGCTAACCATATGTCTGCTACAGTGGGAAAAGATAGAGCCAAGACAAAACAAGGACATAAAACTGCTGAACGCCGATAAGGCTTCCTATTTAAAAACAAGATTGAGAACAAGCTATGAAAGGTTGCTGGATCGAATCCGAGCTGACAAGGTAAAAATCTGTCTTTCTTCCCCTGAACAAGGCAGTTAACCCACTGTTCCTTGGTAGGCTGTCATTCTAGATAAGAATTTGTTCTTAACTGACTTGCCTAGTTAAATAAAGATTTTAGGAAGGAAGGAAGGAAGGAAGGAAGGAAGGAAGGAAGGAAGGAAGGAAGGAAGGAAGGAAGGAAGGAAGGAAGGAAGGAAGGAAGGAAGGAAGGAAGGAAGGAAGGAAGGAAGGAAGGAAGGAAGGAAAAATACTGGATTATAGTGCCATCCAGCGAAAAAATAAATATTCCGATATTGTCAAAATGATACGATATGATATATTGTCAAAAATAATATCCCGATATGTAACTATCGATTTTTTTCTTCTTCTCCCCAGCAAAAAGTAGTGCACCTTGTAGGGAATAGGGTGTAATTTGTTGACTAGTCCCCGTCATATTCATATGAACACGTCTAAAGAAAACCTTTATTAACCATTCATTCTCTAATACAAACAAAACAGTGGCATTTCATAGTCACATCAATATTACATGATAGAACCATTTATTTTGATCAGTGAGGGGAATATACAATCACTGTACCATATAATTGCTAACTTCTCTCAGTTTCTGGCTTAGTTTCCTAGGTCATGACTACGTCCATGTCATTTGAAGCCCTGGCGCTCAACATGAAACATTTTCAAAAACAACTGAATTGACTTATTTCCATCTGAAGTCTTACATCATGAATCACTTATTTATTCACTGCTGTTTTCTCAGATCATCTCTCTATCATCTCCTCCGCTGTGCTTTCTGCTGAGACAGGTTTAGTCAGGAATAATGAGCATTATGATTAACTGATGAGCTTAGCTGCTCCTGGCTCCTCACTGATAGCAGGACCACTGTCTGCCAGTCGGTCAGTGGAGGCTGCTGATGGGAGGACGGCTCATAATAATGGCCAGAACGGAGTAAATGGAATGGCATCAAACACATCCATGTGTTTGATGTATTTGATACCATTCCACTCATTCCTCTCCTCTGCAGCCATTACCACGAGCCTGTCCTCCCCAATTAAGGTGCCACCAACCTCCTGTGCTGTCTGTCTGTCTGTCTCTGTCTGTCTGTCTTTTCATCTGTCTAATAATGTAGCCAGCCCTTCAGTATCCCACCCTAAAGAAGCCAGTGAAATTCTGATGTGGTATCTAGTAGAGGTCGACCGATCGACCGATTTCAACGCCGATACCGTTTATCGGAGGACCAAAAAAGCTGATACTAAGTAATCGGACGATTTAAAAAAATAATTAGACTGACTGCAGACAGGCAGACAGGGAGCGCTGTGCTGAATCCAAAACACTGTGTGTGGACAAAATAGCCTAGACTGCTTAATGCTTATTAAATTAGGGCTAATCAATTGTAAAGTCATCAGAAACAGAAGCACATCCTGTGTCAAGATTGGGTGCGTTCCATCCAGGATTAATCCTCTTTCTTTCTTCTTCTACCACTTTCACCACCATCTCTCCAAATCAATTCATGAGTCACCAGCCTGCTACCATCATGCTGGCCTTTAAGAAATGTCCAGTACCATCAATGTATAATGTTACTACTTGAGATGACAGTCACCATTACATCACCTGAAACAGCAAAGGTTCTGTGCAAGCAGGCCAAGACCCCAGTGCCTTTGGCAGTGCAGTCTAACAGCCTCTGGGCTGTGCTGAACAGATGACCTCTAGGGGGCTGTATCTGCACAGGTGCTGCTGGCTACTGGCTTCTGGCTGGCCTCCACAGTCAGCTCATGTAAATACCCTGAGTAATGCCATCCTAACATACTTCTCTCTGTTTCCCTTGCAGATATTTCCAGGATATCATCATACTACGCTGGTATGTACCGGGGGATTTTACCCTGGCAGCAAAGATTCTGTCATTTTAAGTTATTAGTGCTATGTGTATTTTACCCTGGCAGTAAAGACTCTGTCATTTAAAGTTATTAATGCTATGTGTATTTTACCCTGGCAGTAAAGATTCTGTCATTTTAAGTTATTAGTGCTATGTGTATTTTACCCTGGCAGTAAAGATTCTGTCATTTAAAGTTATTAGTGCTATGTGTATTTTACCCTGGCAGTAAAGACTCTGTCATTTAAAGTTATTAATGCTATGTGTATTTTACCCTGGCAGTAAAGATTCTGTCATTTTAAGTTATTAGTGCTATGTGTATTTTACCCTGGCAGTAAAGATTCTGTCATTTAAAGTTATTAGTGCTATGTGTATTTTACCCTGGCAGTAAAGATTCTGTCATTTAAAGTTATTAGTGCTATGTGTATTTTACCCTGGCAGTAAAGACTCTGTCATTTAAAGTTATTAATGCTATGTGTATTTTACCCTGGCAGTAAAGATTCTGTCATTTAAAGTTATTAGTGCTATGTGTATTTTACCCTGGCAGTAAAGATTCTGTCATTTTAAGTTATTAGTGCTATGTGTATTTTACCCTGGCAGTAAAGATTCTGTCATTTAAAGTTAATAGTGCTATGTGTATTTTACCCTGGCAGTAAAGATTCTGTCATTTTAAGTTATTAGTGCTATGTGTGAAGTGCTGGTAGAGTGTGTGCAGTTATTATAGAAAAAGGACAAACTGCACCTAGACTTGCTCTAGATGAGTGCAGCCAGATTGTATTCTACATGTTGTTCCCTATACAGTACGTACAACTATTCCACATGTTGTTCCCTATACAGTACGTACAGCTATTCTACATGTTGTTCCCTATACAATACATACAGCTATTCTACATGTTGTTCCCTATACAGTACATACAGCTATTCTACATGTTGTGCCCTATACAGTACATACCGTTATTCTACATGTTGTTCCCTATACAGTACATACAGCTATTCCACATGTTGTTCCCTATACAGTACATACAGCTATTCCACTTGTTGTTCCCTATACAGTACATACAGCTATTCCACATGTTGTTCCCTATACAGTACATACAGCTATTCCACATGGTGTTCCCTATACAGTACATACAGTTATTCCACATGTTGTTCCCTATACAGTACATACAGTTATTCTACATGTTGTTCCCTATACAGTACATACAGCTATTCCACATGTTGTTCCCTATACAGTACATACAGCTATTCCACATGTTGTTCCCTATACAGTACATACAGCTATGTGACTCTGTTAGCTTCCTGGAGGGGGCCCATGGCTGAAGCTAAAGGCATGATGGGGCTGTCTTCATCTCCTGCAATCAGCATTTCTCTCTGATTCTTCATCAATATTTAATTGTTTGAACAACATGTACTGGAGAAAATGATCTATTGGAAAATATCAGTATTAGTTGCAGTAAACATCTCTGCAAAGGAATGAAGGAATGAAAATCTCTTCCAGTTTGATAGCTATTTAATTTCTCACCAGACTTACAGTTTTGACTTAAATCGTCTTGAAAATCTATGGCAAGACCTCAACATGGCTGGCTAGCACAGCCTGTTCTCATAGTTTCACTTTGGAATTGCCATAATTGGATGAACGTACATTTTTGACCCATTCATTCTGTGTGTTTACAGGGTAATTCTGTGTGTTTATGGGGTAATTCTGTGTGTTTACAGGGTAATTCTGTGTGTTTACAGGGTAATTATGTGTGTTTACGGGGTAATTCTGTGTGTTTACAGGGTTAATTCCGTGTGTTTACAGGGTTAATTCCGTGTGTTTACAGGGTTAATTCCGTGTGTTTACAGGGTTAATTCCGTGTGGTTACAGGGTTAATTCCGTGTGGTTACAGAGTTATTTTCGTGTGTTTACAGGGTTTAAACAGAAACAACTCAAAGGGTAAATGTGCCTTTTTCATTCAGTATCATCAAGTACTCTCCCTGCTTGTGAGAGAATTGTGAACTGCCGTGGCGCAGGGGTCTAAGCAGTGTGCTCAGGCTCAGAGCCTTGTGAGAGAATTGTGAACTGCCGTTGCGCAGGGGTCTAAGCAGTGTGCTCAGGCTCAGAGCCTTGTGAGAGAATTGTGAACTGCCGTGGCGCAGGGGTCTAAGCAGTGTGCTCAGGCTCAGAGCCTTGTGAGAGAATTGTGAACTGCCGTGGTGCAGGGGTCTAAGCAGTGTGCTCAGGCTCAGAGCCTTGTGAGAGAATTGTGAACTGCCGTTGCGCAGGGGTCTAAGCAGTGTGCTCAGGCTCAGAGCCTTGTGAGAGAATTGTGAACTGCCGTGGCGCAGGGGTCTAAGCAGTGTGCTCAGGCTCAGAGCCTTGTGAGAGAATTGTGAACTGCCGTGGCGCAGGGGTCTAAGCAGTGTGCTCAGGCTCAGAGCCTTGTGAGAGAATTGTGAACTGCCGTGGCGCAGGGGTCTAAGCAGTGTGCTCAGGCTCAGAGCCTTGTGAGAGAATTGTGAACTGCCGTGGCGCAGGGGTCTAAGCAGTGTGCTCAGGCTCAGAGCCTTGTGAGAGAATTGTGAACTGCCGTGGCGCAGGGGTCTAAGCAGTGTGCTCAGGCTCAGAGCCTTGTGCCATTGGGTTATTTTTTAGTGTTATTTATTTATTTATTTATGTAGCTCCAACAAAGGCATATATCCACATCCTTCACATGTCCCAAATCGAAGGCTCTTTCTTGTGACCAGCCTGGTCCAGCGATGATCAACAACCAACTTGACAGAGCCTGAAGAATATTAAAAATAATAATGTAATGTGTAAATATTGTACAGTCCAGGTGTGCAAAGCTCTTAGAGGATTACCCAGGAATACTCACAGCTGTAATCACTGCCAAAGGTGATTCTGGTAGATATTGACTCAAGGGTGTGAATAGGGTTTTCACTTTGTCATTATAGAGTATTGTGTGTAGATGGGTGAATTCAGGCTGCGACACAACAAAATGTTGAATAAGTGAAGGGGTATGAATACTTTCTGAAGGCACTGTATGTATGTATGGAGCTGGAGCCCATTATTCTAGACATAATGGGGTTTCTAAGCTGATATCTAGGGCTCGGAGGCAGCCATGTTCCCTGTGCGAGTGTGTTGCGACAGACTATCAGTGGAAACATCTCTAAATTCTCTCTGTACTCACAGGGTTAGGACGGAGCTGGCTGTGAGGACAGACAGGTTAAGTGGTTAGTTGTGTACAGTTAAATAACATCCAGCTGATTGGTTGTGTTGATCCATAGTCAGTCAGCAGTATTGGAGAGTCGTGGCCTGGCCAAGACTGGATAACTGCACCAAAAGCCGGTATCATCTGACAGACTGACGTCCTCTTGAATGGGGTGCAGTATAAACAGAGTATGAACCATCCTGCATCTGTTATACAGTACATACCGACACTTTTACCAGGGTTCATATTAGAGGTCAACCGATTATATTTTTTTTTTAACGCTGATACCGATTATTGGAGGACCAAAAAAAGCCGATACCGATTAATCGGCCGATTTTTTTTCCTATTTATTATTTATTTGTAATAATGACAATTACAACAATACTGAATGAAAACGTATTTTAAGTTAATATAATACATCAATAAAATCAATTTAGCCTCAAATAAATAATAAAACATGTTCAATTTGGTTTAAATAATGCAAAAAGAGTTGGAGTAAAAGTGCAATTTGTGCCATGTAAGAAAGCTAACGTTTAAGTTCTTTGCTCAGAACATGAGAACATATGAAAGCTGGTGGTTCCTTTTAACATGAGACTTCAATATTCCCAGGTAAGAAGTTTTAGGTTGTAGTTATTATAGGAATTATAGGACTATTTCTCTCTATACCATTTGTATTTCATTAACCTTTGACTATTGGATGTTCTTATAGGCACTTTAGTATTGCCAGTGTAACAGTATAGCTTCCGTCCCTCTCCTCGCTCCTACCTGGACTCGAACCAGGAACACATCGACAACAGCCACCCTTGAAGCAGCGTTACCCATGCAGAGCAAGGGGAACAACCCCTCCAAGTCTCAGAGTGAGTGACGTTTGAAACGCTATTAGCGCGCACCCCGCTAACTAGCTAGCCATTTCACATCGGTTACACCAGCCTCATCTCGGGAGTTGATAGGCTTGAAGTCATAAACAGTGCAGAA
Source organism: Oncorhynchus mykiss (assembly GCF_057628025.1). Classification (NCBI taxonomy): domain Eukaryota; kingdom Metazoa; phylum Chordata; class Actinopteri; order Salmoniformes; family Salmonidae; genus Oncorhynchus; species Oncorhynchus mykiss. The sequence continues at coordinate 11,073,711 of NC_143023.1, forward strand.
GCACATCGAAGAGCTGCTGGCAAAACGCACGAAAGTGCTGTTTGAATGAATGCTTACGAGCCTGCTGCTGCCTACCATCGCTCAATCAGACTGCTCTATCAAATCATAGACTTAGTTATAACATAATAACACACAGAAATACGAAACTATCATCTCGAAAACAAGATGTTTATTCTTTCTTTATCTAACGGGTGGCAGCCATAAGTCTAAATATTCCTGTTACATTGCACAACCGTCAATGTTATGTCATAATTATTTAAAATTCTGGCAAATTAGGCGGCCCAAACTATTACATATTCACTGACTCTGCGTGCAATGAACGCAAGAGAAGTGACACAATTTCACCTGGTTAATATTGCCTGCTAACCAGGATTTCTTTTAGCTAAATATGCAGGTTTAAAAATATATACTTCTGTGTATTGATTTTAAGAAGATTGATGTTTATGGTTAGGTACACATTGGAGCAACGATACGCACCACATCGATTATATGCAACGCAGGACACGCTAGATAAACTAGTAATATCATCAACCATGTGTAGTTTTAACTAGTGATTATGATTGATTGATTGATTATTTTTTATAAGTTTAATGCTAGCTAGCAACTTACCTTGGCTTACTGCATTTGCGTAACAGGCAGTCTCCTCGTGGAGTGCAATGAGAGGCAGGTGGTTAGAGTGTTGGACTAGTTAACAGTAAGGTTGCAAGATTGATTCCCCGAGCTGACAAGGTACAAATCTGTCATTCTGCCCCTGAACAGGCAGTTAACCCACTGTTCCTAGGCCGTCATTGAAAATAAGAATGTGTTCTTAACTGACTTGCCTGGTTAAATAAAGATTAAATAAAGGTGTCATTTTTTCTTTCTTTTTTCGGACAAATTGGTGTCCAATAATACAGATTTCCGATTGTTATGAACACTTGAAATCGGTTTTTATCACCTTGTTATGTAGTGTTGTTTTGGCCTCTTATGTGAATGGATGGTGTCCCTGGTTCTGTGTCTGATTTGAGGTAGACAGACACACAGGCTTGAAGCATCTGTATTCCGCTTGAAGAAAGCAATGCTGCAGCACCTTGGCGTTGCTTGAAGGTTAGTGTGATTTAGTGGAAGGTTTTAGTTTGTGGAGAGCTAGGCTAGATCTGGCTGTGATAAATCACTGCTTGGTTACATAATGAAAGCTGTTCATGGCAGGTGCAATCTACTCTCTCTTTGTTTCAGCTACAGGCCCAGAAAAACATGTTGCAAAAACACACACACACACACACACACACACACACACACACACACACTCACTTCTGAATGTTTAAACGGACCATAGAACTGCCTGTGTGTGATGTGTGTAATGAGTAGAGTGAGATTTGTCTCTTGATTGGGTTTGTTGTTTTCATGTCGGGGTGATTCACAGCCACAATTAATATTGTTATTTGTTCTTCTCTAGTTTTACAGACATCTTGAATAATTGTCATGGTAATTGCAGCAATTAAAACATTTTGTTGGTCTCACACTATGTCCCAAATTCCCTATATAGTGCACTACTTTTGACCAGAGCCCTATGGGCCCTGATCTAAAGTAGTGTACTATAAAGAGACTAGGGTGCCTTTTTGGATGAAGCCTTAAAGTGTGTTAATGCGCTCGCTGAAAATTAGGAATTGATGTAGCACCCCTTGAGAGGAATTGATTGAATTCAATTTATACTGGGTGCATGTGGAAAAAGGATGTACTATAGACAGAAGGCCTATACTGTGAAAGAACCCAATGACAACCAGATCTCTCTCCTCTCTATAGTGAATAATTGAGGTTGTGCCTGTGCTGGAGAGAACTATAGAACAGCACCATCCTGTAGAGCTGTTGAGGTAGTCAGTGGGTACAAACCAGGCCGTCTGTCTGTTCACAGAGTTTCAATTGAGTGGAGTGACTAAACACATCAAACTATCGTTTTCTGGGTCAATCATCTGTCAAACTCATTCCCCAAGTGTCAGGGGGTTTTCACTCCCCCGTTGTACATGATTGATGAACTAAGGAAGATCACTGATTAGTAAGGAACTCTCCTCACCTGGTTGTCTAGGAGACGCTAGGCCCCCCATGGAATGCATTTGACCCCCCCGGCTGATTTAAATGATCAAAGCTTGATGATACCATTGTGTTTTGCAGCAGGTTTAGAACTGCTTGTGTATGTAATAGTCTAGGCCTAATTCATGCATTATGACGTTATTCCATAGAACCTCTGTTCTGTTCTGTGATTGGTGGAATCAAAAGGCTCCATTGCCACTAAGACAGGGAGATAGCTGTGACCTCATCACACCACAGATCCAGTATCTGATCCCAGACATTCACTAGGATGGTGATAGCATTGCAGAGTTACTTTTCATATCACTGAAAACATCTTATGTAACGTCATCAATATTCCTCTTCCTCACCTTGGAGGAAAATGGAATGCTGCAAATGGAAAGCATTCAGGAGAGAGGAGGAGAGGAAGAAGGGAGGAAATGAGAGAGGGAGGGACATGTTTTGATTGATAGCCAGAGGCATAGGGGCAGACCTTGTTGTAAGGAGGAGAAAGAGGAGGAGGAAGAAGAGATATTGTTTGCTAATGAACTGAACGCTAGTCATGACCCTGGATGTAACAGCCGCTGTCCATTTTGTAAACAGGAGAAGAGCTGAGTGTAGTTCCCTAAATGAGGTTCCCTCTCTCTCCTCCCTTCCTCCCACCCTGCCTCCCGCCTCCCTCACTTTCTCCCTACCTCTACCTCTCTCTCTCTCTGAGTCACACACAAACCCAGCTCACACTCCCTCCTGACACAGCCGACTCGGCAGCAGGGTTTAACAGCAGCAGCAGCAGCAGCAGCTTGTCCTGGATTACAAGGCTGTCACATTGGAGTAGACAGGCGGTTGTAGTGCTGAACTAACTGAAGGATTGTTTTGGTTTTTTGCCTCCTCTGTGTCTTCTACTACACTGTTTTCCAAGTCAGCTGCCTCCCGGGCTTGATTAATTTACAAGGCTGTGCAGAGGCACGCAGAGGGATTTATTTAGAGGCTGGAAGCCAACGCTGAGGGGATCTGAAGAGGAATCGGAAGATAAGGAGCTGACAACACAGACCTGTCCCATATTGATCTTCTGTCTCTCTGTCTCCGTCTCTGTCTCTGTCTCTCTCTCTCTCTCTCTCTCTCTCTCTCTCTCTCTCTCTCTTTCTCTCTCTATCTCTGTCTCTGTCTCTCTCACTCCCTCTTGGAGTGACACCAAACACCTCTGACCCGGAAACAGCCTGTCTGTCAGGCAAGGTGGATGTTAGGATTAAAACCTCTTGAGGATTTCACTGAGTTGCTCCCTTGACGTCTTCTCCTCCTCACCCCACAGTTTTCTCCCCTGAGGCAGGGCTGTGTGATCGGGTCCGAGGGGGGCAGCGGTAGGGGCTGTGAGGAGCGGAGAGGGGCTGTGCCGGGGTCCTCAGGGGCAGAGGAAGAAGCAGCAGCCTGGCCTGGCCTCTATGCGGTTGTGGAAGGGGACAGGGTCAGGGAGCCTGGGGCTGGTTCAGGCTGCAGGGTCTGGTGGTGGGATAGAAAGACAGGCGCTGCTGCGGCCATCATGGAGAGGAGTGGCTGCATCCCCCTATGCTGGGCCCGGGGCGCCTGTGTTTATGCTCAACACCCTCCACTCCCAAGTATGTACTGTGTACACACAGCAGATATGTTATGCACACTAGGTGCTTCTAGGTAGAGCCTTTTAACCAGTGTTCATCTCAGTGTTTTTTAGAGGTCTTTCTGTTGATGATGGCTGTGTTTGGATGTGTGATGAATATGAATGTGATTTAAGGCTACACTGACTGAATGCTAATTCCCAGAACTCTGCTATAGTTAGAGATGAATGTAATTTGCCATGCCCTGCTTTATGCAGGTAATATTTCTGCCTCTCCTACTATACCATGCCAAGACGTCAGGTGCGCTGAATGGCAATGCCCCAATGTGTACAGTAGCACTGTACCGTAGGTTGCCATAGAGACAGAGGTATTCTTCTGTCATCTGATCACCACAACAAACCAAGCCACGGTGGTTATTAAGTCATCCATGGCTGTGAAAGTAATCAGTACAGCATCTAACACAGGGTTTCCCAACTCCAGTCCTCATTTTTATTGTAGCCCTGGACAAGCACACCTGATTCAACTAATCATCAGGCCCTAAAGGAGTTGAATGAGGTATGTTTGTCCCAGGTTACAACAGAAATGTGTGCTGGTGGGGGTACTGGAGAACCGGAGCTGGGAAACGCTGACTACTGCTGAGCACTGACTTACAGGAGGACTGCTGTCTGTCCCCTGAACATATTACGGAGCAGAGGGGTGAATTCCCATTAGTCTTGAACTGATTAAGTGTCGGGCAGGGCTGTGATTAGTGTTCTTGTGAGGAGAGGGGATAGCTGTTGAATAACTAGGCCAGGTAGAGCGAGAACTGCCCAGGCAACAGCAGTAGCAGCAGAACTAGCAGCAGTAGTGGAAGAAGAAACAGAAACAGAACTATCAACAGTAGAAACAGAACTATCAGCAGTAGAAACAGAACTAGTAGTAGTAGGAGAAACAGAACTATCAGCAGTAGAAACAGAACTAGTAGTAGTAGAAACAGAACTAGTAGTAGTAGAAACAGAACTAGTAGTAGTAGAAACAGAACTAGTAGTAGTAGGAGAAACAGAACTATCAGCAGTAGAAACAGAACTAGTAGTAGTAGAAACAGAACTATCAGCAGTAGAAACAGAACTAGCAGCAGTAGAAACAGAACTATCAGCAGTAGAAACAGAACTATCAACAGTAGAAACAGAACTATCAGCAGTAGAAACAGAACTATCAGCAGTAGAAACCGAACTAGTAGTAGTAGGAGAAACAGAACTATCAGCAGTAGAAACAGAACTAGTAGTAGTAGAAACAGAACTAGTAGTAGTAGAAACAGAACTAGTAGTAGTAGAAACAGAACTAGTAGTAGTAGGAGAAACAGAACTATCAGCAGTAGAAACAGAACTAGTAGTAGTAGAAACAGAACTAGTAGTAGTAGTAGAAACAGAAACAGAACTATCAGCAGTAGAAACAGAACTAGTAGTAGTAGAAACAGAACTAGTAGTAGTAGAAACAGAACTAGTAGTAGTAGAAACAGAACTAGTAGTAGTAGAAACAGAACTAGTAGTAGTAGAAACAGAACTAGTAGTAGTAGGAGAAACAGAACTATCAGCAGTAGAAACAGAACTAGTAGTAGTAGAAACGGAACTAGTAGTAGTAGAAACAGAACTAGTAGTAGTAGAACAGAACTAGTAGTAGTAGAAACAGAACTAGCAGTAGTAGAAACATAACTAGTAGTAGTAGAAACAGAACTAGTAGTAGTAGAAACAGAACTAGCAGCAGTAGAAACAGAACTAGCAGCAGTAGAAACAGAACTAGTAGCAGGTAGAAACAGAACTAGTAGTAGTAGAAACAGAAACAGAACTATCGGCAGTAGAAACAGAACTAGTAGTAGTAGAAACAGAACTAGTAGTAGTAGAAACAGAACTAGTAGTAGTAGAAACAGAACTATCAGTAGTAGAAACATAACTAGTAGTAGTAGCAACGGAACTAGCAGTAGTAGAAACAGAACTAGCAGTAGTAGAAACAGAACTAGCAGCAGTAGAAACAGAACTAGCAGCAGTAGAAACAGAACTAGCAGCACTAGCAGTAGAAACATAACTAGTAGCAGTAGAAACAGAAACATAACTAGTAGCAGTAGAAACAGAAACATAACTAGTAGCAGTAGAAAAAGAAACAGAACTAGCAGCAGTAGAATCAGAACTAGCAGCAGTAGAAACAGAACTAGTAGTAGTAGAAACATAACTAGTAGCAGTAGAAACAGAAGTAGTAGCAGTAGAAACAGAACTAGCAGTAGTAGAAACAGAACTAGTAGCAGTAGAAACAGAACTGGTAGTAGTAGAAACAGAACTAGCAGTAGTAGAAACAGAACTAGCAGTAGTAGAAACAGAACTAGCAGCAGTAGAAACAGAACTAGTAGCAGTAGAAACAGAACTAGCAGTAGTAGAAACAGAACTAGTAGCAGTAGAAACAGAACTGGTAGTAGTAGAAACAGAACTAGCAGTAGTAGAAACAGAACTAGCAGCAGTAGAAACAGAACTAGTAGCAGTAGAAACAGAACTAGCAGTAGTAGAAACAGAACTAGTAGCAGTAGAAACAGAACTGGTAGTAGTAGAAACAGAACTAGCAGTAGTAGAAACAGAACTAGCAGCAGTAGAAACAGAACTGGTAGTAGTAGAAACAGAACTAGCAGTAGTAGAAACAGAACTGGTAGTAGTAGAAACAGAACTAGCAGTAGTAGAAACAGAACTAGTAGCAGTAGAAACAGAACTGGTAGTAGTAGAAACAGAACTAGCAGTAGTAGAAACAGAACTAGCAGCAGTAGAAACAGAACTAGTAGCAGTAGAAACAGAACTATCAGCAGTAGAAACAGAACTAGCAGCACTAGCAGTAGAAACATAACTAGTAGCAGTAGAAACAGAAACAGAACTAGTAGCAGTAGAAACAGAACTAGTAGCAGTAGAAACAGAACTAGCAGCAGTAGAAACAGAACCAGAACTAGTAGCAGTAGAAACAGAAACAGAACTAGTAGCAGTAGCAGTAGAAACATAACTAGTAGCAGTAGAAACAGAACTAGCAGCAGTAGCAGTAGAAACATAACTAGTAGCAGTAGAAACAGAAACATAACTAGTAGCAGTAGAATCAGAAACAGAAATAGTAGCAGTAGAATCAGAAAAACAGAACTAGTAGCAGTAGAAACAGAAACAGATATAGTAGCAGTAGAAACAGATTCAGAACTAGTAGCAGTAGAAACAGAACTAGTAGAAACAGAACAGAACTAGTAGCAGTAGAAACAGATTCAGAACTAGCAGTAGAAATAGAACTAGTAGCAGTAGAAACAGAACTAGCAGCAGTAGCAGTAGAAACAGAACTAGTAGAAACAGAAACGGAACTAGTAGCAGTAGAAACAGAACTAGTAGCAGTAGAAACAGAACTAGTAGTAGTAGAAACATAACTAGTAGCAGTAGAAACAGAACTAGCAGCAGTAGAAACAGAACTAGCAGCAGTAGAAACAGAACTAGTAGTAGTAGAAACAGAACTAGCAGCAGTAGAAACAGAACTAGCAGCAGTAGAAACATAACTAGTAGCAGTAGAAACATAACTAGTAGCAGTAGAAACAGAACTAGCAGCAGTAGAAACAGAACTAGCAGCAGTAGAAACAGAACTAGCAGCAGTAGAAACAGAACTAGCAGCAGTAGAAACAGAACTAGTAGCAGTAGAAACATAACTAGTAGCAGTAGAAACAGAACTAGTAGCAGTAGAAACAGAACTAGCAGCAGTAGAAACAGAACTAGCAGCAGTATAAACAGAACTATCAGCAGTAGAAACAGAACTAGCAGCAGTAGAAACAGAACTAGTAGCAGTAGAAACAGAACTAGTAGCAGTAGAAACAGAACTAGCAGCAGTAGAAACAGAACTAGTAGTAGTAGGAGAAACAGAACTATCAGCAGTAGAAACAGAACTAGCAGCAGTAGAAACAGAACTAGCAGCAGTAGAAACAGAACTATCAGCAGTAGAAACAGAACTAGCAGCAGTAGAAACAGAACTATCAGCAGTAGAAACAGAACTAGCAGCAGTAGAAACAGAACTATCAGCAGTAGAAACAGAACTAGCAGCAGTAGAAACAGAACTAGTAGCAGTAGAAACAGAACTAGTAGCAGTAGAAACAGAACTATCAGCAGTAGAAACAGAACTAGCAGCAGTAGAAACAGAACTATCAGCAGTAGAAACAGAACTAGCAGCAGTAGAAACAGAACTATCAGCAGTAGAAACAGAACTAGCAGCAGTAGAAACAGAACTAGCAGCAGTAGAAACAGAACTAGCAGCAGTAGAAACAGAACTAGTAGCAGTAGAAACAGAACTAGTAGCAGTAGAAACAGAACTATCAGCAGTAGAAACAGAACTATCAGCAGTAGAAACAGAACTATCAGCAGTAGAAACAGAAGAAGCATCAGCAGAAACAGAACTATCAGCAGTAAAAACAGAACTAGCAGCAGTAGAAACAGAACTAGCAGCAGTAGAAACAGAACTAGCAGCAGTAGAAAGGGAACCTGCAGCAGAAACAGAAGAAGCATCAGCAGAAACAGAACCAGCAGCAGAAACAGAAACAGCAGCGGTGGCAGCTGCTTTACTGTCTCCCTGGATACCAGTATCTATCATGAGTCCTGGTGCTTTAGAAAAGCCAGAACAGAATAACACTGGGGAAGTCTTCCCTTCTGTCTTCATCTATTTAGAGGCTCTGGCTCTCCTTCTAACTGCATCCTCCAGGGTTAGTGTAAACGCAGCATATATTAAACCCAGGCAAAGCCTTGATGTAGTTGTTTGGGGGGGCTGGATAGTTCTGTATGAGCTGGTACAGTAGGCAGAGGATGAGAGGAAAGGAAGCTTTAATCCAGGGAGGAAGTAGCTGCATCAGTAGCAGGTCGTAATGAGGATGTAGGAGTGTAGAGCAGAGCCGTGGGACTGCGGGAGAGAGTCAGTGGGAAACCGCTTCGGTCCCCACAGGCTATAGGATAGATACTGGATGCGTTCTAATTGTCACCCTATTCCCTATAGAGTGCAGTACTTTTGACCAGGGCTCATAGGTGCAGTATGTAGGGAATAGGGTGCTGTTTGGGACGTGACCATACAGGCTGCAGAGGCAGCAGGTGTTGTACCCTGAGCACTAACTCCACAGTAAAGGATGGTGATGGTGAAGGTATGGTGCTCCATGTACTGGACATGATGTGATCATTTCTACTGTACTGTAGAAGGAGGGGTTTTGTTTGAGCCCTTGGTTCATGGTAATGCCGTTGGGGCCAAATGGATCAAATCAGATTGTGTACTGTGACTCACTTGTCCCCACACACAAACACACGTGTATACACACACACACACACACACACACACACACACACACACACACACACACACACACACACACACACACCACCCCACCCCACCCCACCCCCAATCAGTCACACTGATCTGTGGTGTTTTGTTAACATTTCTTGGTCAAAGCAAGAGATTTCAAAGCCATTAAAAGATAAGGCTTAGTTTTCAGCTGGAGAATGTTGTGGTCAATGAAACATGTGAGATGCAACAGCATTAAAGGACACTGTCACGTTCTGACCTTAGTTCCTTTTTATGTCTTTGTGTTAGGTTGTTCAGGGCGTGAGTTGGGGTGGGTAGTCTATGTTCTTTTTATATTTCTATGTGTTTTAAACTGACCACCATCATTCCTGTTCCCAAGAACTCTTAGGCCTCACGCCACAATGACTACTGCCCTGTAGCACTTACTTCTTTAATAATGAAGTGCATTGAGAGGAAGGTTATGGCCCACATTAACTCCATCATCCCAGACACCCTAGACCCACTCCCAATTTGCGTACCGCCACAACAGATCCAATACACGACGAAGTGCATAAAGTTCCCTCTGCGCTCACAACAAGCAACCTCTGACAAAAGTCCCTCTACTTCTATTCGAGGTGGAAATTATGATTCAGACACCTTATTGATATCAACCGCTCACAGTCCTCCTAGAATCAGAAGTTTTTTTGACTCAATGGAGGAACGTAGTCAGAGAAATGCTGATGAATGTCTTGTTCGAGCTGTATGCAACTGGTTCATCTCTGATGCTCACAGGCAATGTGTATTGGAAGAGATTTCTGAATGTTCTTCGTCCAGCATACACCCCTCCAACCAGACATGCTTTATCTACTTATTTTCAAGATGCAGAGTTAAAGTGAAGGTCAAGCAAATCATAGAGAAAGCAGGCTGTATTGCAATCATCTCTGATGGGTGGTCAAATGTTCGTGGGCAAGAAATAATTAACTACATCATCTCCACCCCTCAACCAGTATTCTACAAGAGCACAGACACACCGGCCTCTACATTGCAGATGAGCTGAAGGCAGAAGAGAGCCAAGGAAATGGTTAGGTATGTGAAGGGTCATCAAGTTATAGCAGCAATCTACCTCACCAACCAAGCAAAGTGAGAAGAATAAATGCACCACATTGAAGCTGCCCAGCAGCACCCGTTGGGGTGGTGTTGTCATCATGTTTGACAGTTTCCTGGATGGGAAGGAGTCTCTCCAAGAAATGGCCATATCACAGTCTGCCGATATGGACAGCCCCATCAAGAGGATCCTCCTGGATGATGTATTTTGGGAGAGAGTGGTAAGCAGCCTGAAACTCCTGAAACCTATAGCAGTAGTCATTGCACGGATTGAGGAAGACAATGCCATCCTGTCTGATGTTCAGACTCTGTTTGCAGATGTAAGAGAAGATGTACTGCCTGCCCACTTCACTGTTGCTCCAAGCAGAGGAAACTGCAGTTCTGGAATACATCAAAAAGTGTGAAGACTTCTGCCTGAAGCCCAAACACACCGCAGCGTACATGTTGGACCCCAAGTATGCTGGCAAGAGCATCCTGTCTGGTGCAGAGATCAACAAGACCTATGGTGTCATCACTACCGTGTCTCGCCACCTTGGCCTGGATGAGGGCAAGGTTCTTGGCAGTCTGACGAAGTGCAAGGGCTTTGGGATGGAGATGCAATATGGCAGTCGTGCCAACATATCTCATCACCCACCTGGTGGAAGGGACTATGTGGATCTGAGACTCTTTCCCCTGTTGCCTCCATCATCCTCCAAATCCCACCAACATCAGCCGTCTCAGAGCGCATCTGGTTCTTGGTAGGGAACACACACACCAAAGCACACAACAGGCTGACAAATACAAGGGTTGAAAAATTGGTGGCCATCCAGGCAAATTTGAGGCTTTTTGAGTCTGACAACGAGCCATCCCCAACAAGGTTGGAAAGGGACAGTGAACATGAGGCCTCAGAGTCTGATGTTCAAGAGTTGGACATTGAAGAGGTCCAGGGAGAAGACATGGAAGCCTGAGAGGAAGACAACCAAAGCTTTAGTTTCTAGACTATCATTTTACAGATGTATGTTGAGAACATTTTTGGGAGATGCGATGGATCATTGGGGATCATTAGATATTCCCTTTCTTTTGTTGTTCAGTGAAATCATCCCATGTGAAGAGTCAACTCATTTAATTATAGTTCAATTCGTAACTAAATTGTTTTTTTTTATTTCTATTGGAAGAATTTAATAATTTACAATTGCAGTGTGTGTACTTATGATAAGGTAAAAGGTTTATGTTTCTGTCTCCATATGATATGGGGCGGAAGGGTAGCCTAGTGGTTAGAGCGTTGGACTAGTAAGCGGAAGGTTGCAAGACTGAATCCCTGAGCTGACAAGGTACAAAGCTGTCGTTCTACCCCTGAACAGGCAGTTAACCCCCTGTTCCTAGGCCATCATTGAAAATAAGAATTTGTTCTTAACTGACTTGCCTAGTTAAAAAATTAAAATAAAAAATATGGTAAATATATCCAATGCAAAAAACATTTACATTTAAATGGAATTCATATTAATTTGCATATATTTCCGTTCATCCCCATTAATTCCCATATAGTCCCGTTAATTCCCATGGAAAGTTTCCACCTCTGAATATTCCCCAAAATGTGCAACCCTAGTCCTGACTCTCTGTGGTCACTAAAGATCCCATGGCACTTATTGTATGAGTATGTGTCTTAACCTTGGTGTCTTTGCTAAATTCCCCATCTGGCCCTCATACCATCATGGCCACCTAATCATCCCCAGCTTCCAATTGGCTCATTCATCCCTGTAACTATTCCCCAGGTTGTTGCTGTGTTTGAAAATGTGTTCTCAGTCAATACCAGACCTGATTCCCCCTAGTGAGAGTAGACCAATGAAATGAATCCATCGGCTGCACAGCAAGCGGTTGGGTGAGGTCCTTTCTCTTCAGGACTAGAATTAACAGTCCTGTTCTACATGTCTATGTTCTCTAACCAAGGTTTTGAGACCTTAGAAATATTGACTTGTGTGTGTGTGTGTGTGTGTGTGTGTGTGTGTGTGTGTGTGTGTGTGTATACACGTGTCTTTCTCTCTGAATGAAGATGGTTGTATGTTGAACCTTAAGATAACTGTACAGGTGTCCAGTTGCAGCTTGTCCCTCTGCCTTGCACCATGCTTGTTTGAATTGAACGCTTCCTCTCAGTAGAAAATGAACTCACATGCCTCCAAATCTAGTTCCTATTTCCTTTGCATACTTTAGTATTTGACTTTTGTTTTCATTATTGTTCACATTCACAGTAAGTTGCGTTACATCGCCTGGCCTAGCTGCTGAATGGGCCCTCCCTGGAGATAGCCTGGCCTAGCTGCTGAACGGGCCCTCCCTGGAGATAGCCTGGCCTAGCTGCTGAACGGGCCCTCCCTGGAGATAGCCTGGCCTAGCTGCTGAACGGGCCCTCCCTGGAGATAGCCTGGCCTAGCTGCTGAACGGGCCCTCCCTGGAGATAGCCTGGCCTAGCTTCTGAATGGGCCCTCCCTGGAGATAGTCTGGCCTAGCTGCTGAACGGGCCCTCCCTGGAGATAGCCTGGCCTAGCTGCTGAACGGGCCCTCCCTGGAGATAGCCTGGCCTAGCTGCTGAACGGGCCCTCCCTGGAGATAGCCTGGCCTAGCTGCTGAACGGGCCCTCCCTGGAGATAGCCTGGCCTAGCTGCTGAATGGGCCCTCCCTGGAGATAGTCTGGCCTAGCTGCTGAACGGGCCCTCCCTGGAGATAGCCTGGCCTAGCTGCTGAACGGGCCCTCCCTGGAGATAGCCTGGCCTAGCTGCTGAACGGGCCCTCCCTGGAGATAGCCTGGCCTAGCTGCTGAACGGGCCCTCCCTGGAGATAGCCTGGCCTAGCTGCTGAATGGGCCCTCTGTGAGTTGGGAAAAAGGCCATGTTTTTCTTCACCCCAGTGAAACAGTGGAACAGAAGTCTATGGTTGCTCAGTAGTGCTGATGAAGTGCTGGTTGACTTTCATTGGAATTGACACGTGTTGTTATAGCAGCGTTGCTCTGGCCAATGTGGGCTCAGACTACTGTCAATAACTAACCTAGAGAGAAGACTGCAGTCCCACAGTCAATCCCTCTGAGCCACGAGACACTGTTACACAATCTCTTTAGGATGAGACTACAGTACAACTAGAGTAATGAGGTCAATACTCTCACGAGCTAGACAGACAGTGGGCTACTCTATTGATTATATTATCTAAGCTTATATACCAAGCTTTGTCCATACTACAAGGAAAGGAAGAATTCATTTGATAACTAAACATCCCACGGCAATGACCTGATGTCAACATCGAATAAACAAGTATTTTGATTGATGTTGGATTGAGTTGAAATAACGAGGAAACAATGTTGTCATGTTTAACCCTGAGGGATAACAACTAGACTCGTATTATCCTATTATCCTATTAGCAGCCTGTTATTATCAGGCTGATATTATTCATGGGATAACCCAGAGTGAGTTCATGTACAGTAATTGAGACATATATGTCAGTCTTACAATCAGATGGGTGTTATTTGGGGAGTCTGTATCACCCCTGTTAACCATCTCTCTCATCTCCTAGTCTACTGGCCCTCCAGCCTCTCAGTCACTACAAGGGATGTGTGTGTCCGTCTGTGTCCTATAATGATTAGCCTAACCTAGTAACAGGTCTTTCAGAAACTATAGTAGGGGAATTGGCTGAGGCAGTCAGTAGACATACATGCTAGAAAGTTCCTGATAATGTTGACAAAAGGTTTATTTAGTAGGTCTATTTAAGAGTGTTAAACCTTAAAGATGTTTGACATTAAGTCATTTATCATTCTTCCATACAGTAGGTTCACTCAAGGAGCTTTGTCAGTATGATGAGGCATTTTGTCAAGTCGGCTAATTTCATAAACGTTTCCCGGCAGGTATAACTTTGTCTTCTATGAAAGGATTCTTGGTTGTGTGTGTGTGTGTGTGCGTGTGTGTGTGTGTGCGTGCGGGAGAGAGTATCTCAGTTAGAGGTGACTGTAGGTCAATCCGTAAACTAGCAGAGTCAGCAGATAGGCTAGGCTATACTTCCCCCTCATCACTGTCCTTGTGCCTGCTCTGCTGACTACTGACTGGTTGACTACCGACTGACTGGCTGACTACTGACTGACTACTGACTGACTGGCTGACTACTGACTGACTGACTGGCTGACTACTGACTGACTGGCGGACTACTGACTGACTGGCGGACTACTGACTGACTACTGACTGACTGACTGACTACTGACTGACTGGCTGACTACTGACTGACTGACTACTAACTGACTGACTACTGACTGACTGACTACTAACTGACTGACTACTGACTGACTGACTACTGACTGGCTGACTACTGACTGACTGACTACTGACGGACGACTAACTGACTACTGACTGACTGACTGACTACTGACTGGCTGACTACTGACTGACTGACTACTGACGGACAACTGACTGACTACTGACTGACTGGCTGACTACTGACTGGCTGACTACTGACTGGCTGACTACTGACTGACTGACTGACTGACTGACTGACTGACTACTGACTGACTGGCTGACGACTGACTGACTGGCTGACTACTGACTGGCTGACTACTGACTTACTGACTGACTGGCTGACTACTGACTGACTGGCTGACTACTGACTGGCTGACTACTGACTGACTGACTACTGACTGACTGACTGACTGACTGACTACTGACTGACTGGCTGACTACTGACTGGCTGACTACTGACTGACTGACTGACTGACTGACTGACTGACTGACTGACTACTGACTGACTGGCTGACGACTGACTGACTGGCTGACTACTGACTGGCTGACTACTGACTTACTGACTGACTGGCTGACTACTGACTGACTGGCTGACTACTGACTGGCTGACTACTAACTGACTGACTACTGACTGACTGACTGGCTGACTACTGACAGACTGACTACTACATTTTGTAATGGTTAGGTTGATACGAATGAATGCACTGATATGTGGACTCACGTGGCTTTTTGTCATCTTTGAAAAAAAATACTTTACATCGGAGTTGTGCCTGTTGTCATAGAGATGGATAGAGGAGTCATCATGGATATAACCCGTTTTAGCGTTGTCGTTGAGGGCTTCCACCATTTTAAAGTAGTCAACTGGGTGGGGATTCCTATGAGTTGGTAGAAATCAACCAATGAAAAATAAGAAAATGTACTACTTTAAAATGGAGATAGTATGGGCAGCACCATTGAGGCTGTCACAGACATTTTAATGGCACAGATACAAAGATGAGTCCTCTATCGATCTCTATGCCCTATTGTTCACATGTGTATCTTCCATCTAAATGGTCCTACCTGATCTGGTCTTTGATCTGTCTTTGAGGACATGTATTTCCATTGTTAGAAGAAAAAAATATCTTTATATATATATACATTAATAAATAAAAATTCCATTGTTAGAGCGGTCGCTTGACTATCTTGTCAGTATAATTGACAATCTTTCCTCACATTCACAAAGGTTTGTGTGTTGTTGCCCTACTGTCCTCCTATCAACCATGTTGTTGACTCCTCCTCCCAGGCCGGCCCTCCTATCAACCATGTTGTTGTCCTCCCAGACCGGCTCTCCTATCCTCCTATCAACCATGTTGTTGTCCTCCCAGGTCGGCCCTCCTATCCTCCTATCAACCATGTTGTTGTCCTCCCAGGCCGGCCCTACTGTCCTCCTATCAACCATGTTGTTGTCCTCCCAGGCCGGCCCTCCTATCAACCATGTTGTTGTCCTCCCAGGCCGGCCCTCCTATCAACCATGTTGTTGTCCTCCCAGGCCGGCCCTCCTATCAACCATGTTGTTGACTCCTCCCAGGCCGGCCCTCCTATCCTCCTATCAACCATGTTGTTGTCCTCCCAGGCCGGCCCTACTGTCCTCCTATCAACCATGTTGTTGTCCTCCTAGGCCGGCCCTCCTATCAACCATGTTGTTGTCCTCCCAGGCCGGCCCTCCTGTCATCCTATCAACCATGTTGTTGTCCTCCCAGGCCGGCCCTCCTATCCTCCTATCAACCATGTTGTTGACTCCTCCCAGGCCGGCCCTCCTATCCTCCTATCAACCATGTTGTTGACTCCTCCCAGGCCGGCCCTCCTATCAACCATGTTGTTGTCCTCCCAGGCCGGCCCTCCTGTCATCCAATCCACCATGTTGGCTGGGCTCCCACTAAGCACGCCTTGTTTACTCAACTCCGTCTGTCACCAAGCCAATCACAGCCTGCCTCTCTCTTCCTGTGGAACTGAACTCCATTCTGTCTTGCCTGGGTAACAGCAGCCACGGTGGAGTTAGGCTAGGCTAGCAGCCTGACTGTTCACAGCATTCACATTATTCACAGGACTGTGTTGTGTTGTGGAGCTGGAGGACTCTTGTGAATATAGACAGGCTTCTGGGCTTGCCTCGCCTTCCCCTCAGCTCAGGAAGAGAGAGGAGCTATGTTGTGTTGCAGAGAGGACTCTGGCCTCGCCCCCCTCAGTTCAGTCCAGGAAGAGCTCTACCATGAAACAGCAGTGACATGTTGATCACAGCACAGGCTTCTCCTCTTCTCAACCAGGAAGAGCTCTGTGCCGTGTGAGGAGACAGGAGTGATGACTCACTGTGGCTCCTGAGCGGACAGGACGCATTGTGATAACCAGGATGTGACGTGACTGGACAGGAAAGACGTGAATGTGTTGTTCACTTTGTATGTGTGTGAATGAGAGAGAGAGAGAGCGAGAGAGAGAGAGGAATGTGTGGGTAAGAAGAAGTGTGTTTGTGCCTGGAAGAAACCAAGAAGAAATCCCATGGACCTGTCGATTCTCTACTGGGTAACCTCGTGGACATACTCTACTGTGTAACCTAGTGGACATACTCTACTGTGTAACCTAGTGGACATACTCTACTGTGTAACCTAGTGGACATTCTCTACTGTGTAACCTAGTGGACATATTCTACTGGGTAATCTAGTGTGCTGTTGCTAAAGCACTAATGTTGTCACAACGGAACTCTACAGTGGAGTGTACCTGCTGGCCCTTCATCAGTAAAGGTAGGAGGAGTGACTGATTGGACTGTTGTTGCTGTGCTGGTGTTAGATCAGAATAGTAGTGTTTGAATTGAGTTTTACAGGAGTTTATTAAAGAACAACTCTGAAAGGAAGTTGTCCAGTCGTGGGCTCAAATGGACCAGTTGTGTCTGTACTGATCTCCATTGCTTCAATGTTGTCTGACTGATTGTCAAGAGTTAGGATATTTACCTCTGTCTTCATACATGTGTTCTGCCCGGGTTACCAGAAAGTACCATCGAAGAGGTCGCCATCTGAGAATGTGTGTGTTTTTGGTGTTAAGGGCAGGTTTTCCTGTGGTGCTCTATTCTAGTGATGTTACCAACAGCAGATACAGTCAGGAAGGCTGAGGAATGTCACTGAGCTGCTCTGGGTCAGTCTTTCCAAAACACTAGAAAAGCCATGTTTTAACAAGCACAGCGGTACTGTCTTGGCTGTACCTATTACCACACACACACACACACACACACACACACACACACACACACACACACACACACAGACACACAGACACACACACACACACCCCAAATTTCACCCCTGACCGTTTCTACCATAATCCAAACAGCTTATGTATAATGGCCCCAGTTTGTGGTTCGTGAGGAGGGTTGTTTTAATGCTGGCAGTGCTTCTGACAGTGCTGCTCCCTGCTCACTCTCCAAAGCCACCCAGCTGTCTGGCCAGCCTACTGTAGCAAGCCCAGCTCAGTCCACTTCAACCTGCAGACCTCACTGTTATCTGTCAGCCTGTCCAGCCGTCCGTTTGTCTGTTCTATTCTCTCCAGTCCACTTTTGTTACTGATTACAGATGAATTTATTATGGTGAGAAAGTTACACAGTCGTCTAGTGGGAATTCACCTGAAGCCTTCTCTCTCTCTACCTCCTATCTCTCTCTCTCTCTCTCTCTCTCTCTCTCTCTCTCTCTCTACCTCCTCTATCTCCTCTATCTCTCTCCCCCCCTCTCTCTCTCTACCTCCTCTCTTTCTCTCTCTCTCTACCTCCTCTATCTCTCTCTATCTCTCTCTCTCTACCGCCTCTATCTCTCTCTCTCTCTACCTCCTCTCTCTTGCTCTCTCTCTCTCTACCGCCTCTATCTCTCTCTCTCTCTACCTCCTCTCTCTTGCTCTCTCTCTCTCTCTCTCTCTCTCTCTCTCTCTCTCTCTCTCTCTCTCTCTCTACCTCCCCTATCTCTCTCGCTCTCTATCTCTACCTCTGCCTCCCCTATCTCTCTCTTTGCATCCCTCCTCTCTCTCTCTCTTTCTCTCTCTACTTCCCCTATCTCTCGCTCTCTCTCTTTCTACCTCTCCCTCACCTATCTCTCTCTTTGCATCCCTCCTCTCTCTCTCTTTCTATCTCTACTTCCCCTATCTCTCGCTCTCTCTCTACCTCTCCCTCCCCCATCTCTCTCTTTGCATCCCTCCTCTCTCTCTCTCTCTCTCTTTCTCTCCCCTCTGTCTCTCTACCTTCAGAATATGACAGACAGCTAGCCCCCACCAAAGGAAGCATGGCGTCAGCGTACCTGGACCCCAACCTGAACCACCATGCTGGGTTGGGCGGTGGGGTGTCGAAGCCGGGGACCATGGACCGCGTGCTCAAGATCCACCACTACTTGGAGAGCAACAGTGAACCATCCACCTGGGCCAGCCACATCCGCCACGGAGACGCCACTGACATCAGGGTGAGCTGAGCAGCTGATTGGGTAAACACAGTTTACCACAGTTACAGCAACTATGCTTCTTTAGGTTACTGTCTGTATAGTCTCTCCCTATCATTCGTACAGTAGGGACACATACTGTCCATACAGACAGACAGTTACCTATCAACTCTACCAACTAGACAGACAGACAGACAATTACCTATCAACTCTGCCTACTAGACAGACAGACAGACAGACAGACAGACAGACAGACAGACAGACAGACAGACAGACAGACAGACAGACAATTACCTATCAACTCTACCAACTAGACAGACAGACAGACAGACAATTACCTATCAACTCTGCCTACTAGACAGACAGACAGACAGACAGACAGACAGACAGACAGACAGACAGACAGACAGACAGACAGACAGACAATTACCTATCAATTCTACATACTAGACAGACAGACAGACAGACAATTACCTATCAACTCTACCTACTAGACAGACAGTTACCTATCAACTCTACCAACTAGACAGACAGACAGACAGACAATTACCTATCAACTCTACCTACTAGACAGACAGTTACCTATCAACTCTACCTACTAGACAGACAGACAGACAGTTTACCTATCAACTCTACCTACTAGACAGACAGACAGACAGTTTACCTATCAACTCTACCTACTAGACAGACAGACAGACAGACAGACAGACAGACAGACAGACAGTTACCTATCAACTCTACCTACTAGACAGACAGACAGACAGACAGACAGTTACCTATCAACTCTACCTAGTAGACAGACAGACAGTTACCTATCAACACACTGAGTGTCCCAAATGGCTCCCTGTTCCCTATACAGCCCTATAGGCCCTGGTCAAAAGAAGTGCACTATTGCTACTTTTCAACTTTAACATCAGTGTTACACTAGTTCTGCTCCTGAACATGCAGTTAACCCACTGTTCCTAGGCCGTCATTGAAAATAAGAATTTGTTCTTAACTGACTTGCCTAGTTAAATAAAGGTCAAATAAAAAAAATACACCCTAATGGTATATTAGGGAAATTGTGTTTCCATAGCTAGGGCTGACATTGAGGACTTGTGAGAAGGTGCTTTGTGAGAAGGTGTTAAAGTCCACAGTTTGCCAATGTTATGTAAATGCCAGCTGAAAAGTACCAGTGGCCTGGCTTTGGCCCCAGGTGAGAGCAAGTCCGCCGGAGCCATGGCCCAGTGGGACACGGTGCCGGCCTGCTTAAGGCTTCCAAATGGTTCCCAGACAAAACAGTTAGGAAGAGTTAGTGAATATATTATGATGCCATTTTGTGACGTTTAGTTCGTTTTGGATTTCGATAAGGGTTTTTCCGGCTGCACACATCTTTCTTGAGGCAAGCCGAAGTCAGTAGCTGAAGTCTAGGCCCCTTTGTTGGTGATTGGTCAACAGTAGGCATTGTTCAATAAAGACTTTGTTGGTGATTGGTCAACAATAAGCATTGTTCAATAAAGACTTTGTTGTCATTCAATGAGAGACGACCTGCTTTCATGCAATTTTTTAAATTGAGAAATACTGCACCAAACGTCTTAGTTAGATGTAAAATTGCTCAACCAAGATCTCCTCCGCACAAACGTCCAAATGAATGACAGATTTCTTGAGTTATCTTAGATTAATTCTGACTATTTTGCTGAAGTGTACTCTGGCTACGGCTTCTCTAAATGGACAAACAGTACTATTGTGTATTTTTTCTAGTTTTTCAAGCAAATGTTTTTTAAGGGAGTATGCGAGGACACTCATTCAGTTCGCCTAGATGACTTCAGGCTAGCCACCAGCTGAACTGAGGCATGCTAGCGCCTTTAGATGGAAACAGAGAATTTTGGGCCTTTTTGCTAAAACACTGTATGGAAATGTGTCATATGTAGACAGTCATGTGGGACTTGAGCGTCTCACTGTAGAACTCCCCCTGTCACCTGGGCGATGTTCCTTCCTTGAGCGTCTCACTGTAGAACTCCCCCTATCACCTGGGCGATGTTCCTTCCTTGAGTGTCTCACTGTAGAACTCCCCCTATCACCTGGGCGATGTTCCTTCCTTGAGCGTCTCACTGTAGAAGTCCCCCTATCACCTGGGCGATGTTCCTTCCTTGAGCGTCTCACTGTAGAACTCCCCCTATCACCTGGGCGATGTTCCTTCCTTGAGCGTCTCACTGTAGAAGTCCCCCTATCACCTGGGCGATGTTCCTTCCTTGAGTGTCTCACTGTAGAAGTCCCCCTATCACCTGGGCGATGTTCCTTTCTTGAGTGTCTCACTGTAGAAGTTCCCCTATCACCTGGGCGATGTTCCTTTCTTGAGTGTCTCACTGTAGAAGTCCCCCTATCACCTGGGCGATGTTCCTTCCTTGAGTGTCTCACTGTAGAAGTCCCCCTGTCACCTGGGCGATGTTCCTTCCTTGAGCGTCTCACTGTAGAACTCCCCCTGTCACCTGGGCGATGTTCCTTCCTTGAGCGTCTCACTGTAGAACTCCCCCTGTCACCTGGGCGATGTTCCTTCCTTGAGCGTCTCACTGTAGAACTCCCCCTGTCACCTGGGCGATGTTCCTTTCTTGAGTGTCTCACTGTAGAACTCCCCCTATCACCTGGGCGATGTTCCTTCCTTGAGCGTCTCACTGTAGAACTCCCCCTGTCACCTGGGCGATGTTCCTTCCTTGAGCGTCTCACTGTAGAACTCCCCCTGTCACCTGGGCGATGTTCCTTCCTTGAGCGTCTCACTGTAGAACTCCCCCTGTCACCTGGGCGATGTTCCTTCCTTGAGCGTCTCACTGTAGAACTCCCCCTATCACCTGGGCGATGTTCCTTTAACATTTACATTTTAGTCATTTAGCAGACACTCTTATCCAGAGCGACTTCCAGGAGCAATTCGGGTTAAGTGCCTTGCTCAAGGGCACATCGGCAGATGCTTCAACCAGTCGGCTCAGGGATTCGATCCAGCAACCTTTTGGTTACTGGCCCAAAGCTCTTAACCGCTAGGCTACCTGCCGTTCAGTAGGTCCCACTGTAGCTACAATGTTTTGTAACAGAAAATGAAAACAAGTTTTCTTATTAGACAAATTCACTTAGTACCTCGGACTACTTCACAATTTTAAAGTGTTTCAAAACGTTTTCTCCCTACTGAACACAACCCGGGTATTTATGAGGTTGACATTTCTACATTTAGTGTCTTCCATCCCCGTTAGGTTTAATAATGACTTCTATTCAGATGAAACAAGACTAAGAGAGTTTAGGAGGTGAAAAGAATAGCTAGTTAAACAGGTGTTTATTGGTAAAGATTCCAAAAGGCTTTGCTACCACATCTCTTCTGTTAGGTGTCTGGCTCTGGAATGGCAAAGCGCTTCATTTCAAAGTAGACTGCTTCTAATTTATGCTTCAATGGCCTCTAACTTCAATACCTGAAGTAGTGATGTCAGATGATGTTGAGGGATGTGATGGAACATGTCATCCCTGAAAGAGATGGGAGGTCTTCTCGTTAATCATTTTAACCAAGCAGGGGTGTCACTTCTCAGATTGTGTCATAAGCCCCATAGTGGCATTTCAATGATGGATTATTTAACCCGCCCCGCTCCCCTTCCCTTGATTCTGCACACAATGACAATCTCTTCCTGGAAGAGAGAGAGAGGACGATCTATCATTCAGTGTAACTCTGCCAAGCTGTTCTTTCTATTCTATCTACTGTTATAGATAGATGGTTCCCCTGGAGTCCTCATGTCACCCCTGGACTACAGGGATGGATGGTTGAATAGATGGTTCTCCTGGACTACAGAGATGGATGGGTGAATAGATGGTTCTCCTGGACTACAGGGATAGATGGGTGAATAGATGTCAACCCTGGACTACAGGGATGGATGGGTGAATAGATGTCACCTCTGGACTACAGCGATGGATGGGTGAATAGATGGTTCTCCTGGACTACAGGGATGGATGGGTGAATAGATGGTTCTCCTGGACTACAGGGATGGATGGGTGAATAGATGTCACCCCTGGACTACTGGGATGGATGGGTGAATAGATGTCACCCCTGGACTACAGGGATGGATGGGTGAATAGATGGTTCTCCTGGACTACAGGGATGGATGGGTGAATAGATGGTTCTCCTGGACTACAGGGATGGATGGGTGAATAGATGGTTCTCCTGGACTACAGGGATGGATGGGTGAATAGATGGTTCTCCTGGACTACAGGGATGGATGGGTCAAGGAAGGCCCTCCCCACTGCTGTCTGTCACACTACCAATATGTCACTATGACTGCTATTCATTTATCTATATCTCCTGCCCTCTGAATCACAAACTACAATCTGTAGGACAGTTCATTACTGTCGATTACTGTCAATCAAACTCTTCGTCCGCAAAGGGAATAGGGTGCCATTTGGAACACAGCCATACTGATCTTTTAGGGATTATGACTGACGTGTTGTTGATTTGAATCTCATCTCTGAGTGATTCCTCCTCTAACCTCAGTGTGTATACTGTCTACACGTCTGTCCATTGACATTGACTAAAATTCATTTCAGAGTGACTCTATAGCCTAAGTGTGTGTCTACACGTGTGTCCCCTGACAGGGTATCATCCAGAAGATAGCAGACATCCACAAGGTGAAGTGTGTTTCCTGTCTGGGCCTGCGTCTCAGCCACCTGCGCTCAGGGAACATCCACTGGCTGCACCCCGACATGGGGGTGTCCCGCGTCAGGGAGAGGTACGAGCTGCTCCACCCTCAGGACGAGTGGAGGTAAGAACTAGGACAGAGACATACTGTATGAAGCTATATTTACACTGCTGATCCCTGGTCCCAGTTCTGTCCGTGTGTGCTGTTTGACCAACTCCTATTGTCATTGTTGCTTTGGCAAAACAGCACAAACTGATCTGGGAGCAGGCTACATAGACACGTTGAAATACTGTATAAAGCCATATCTACACTGCTCTGTCACCTTAAAAGCCTTGACGCTGCCGCCTTTATTTTTTTATTTTTTTATTTTACCTTTATTTAACCAGGTAGGCAAGTTGAGAACAAGTTCTCATTTACAATTGCGACCTGGCCAAGATAAAGCAAAGCAGTTCGACAGATACAACAACACAGAGTTACACATGGAGTAAAACAAACATACAGTCAATAATAAAGTATAAACAAGTCTATATACAATGTGAGCAAATGAGGTGAGAAGGGAGGTAAAGGCAAAAAAAGGCCTTGGTGGCAAGGTAAATACAATATAGCAAGTAAAACACTGGAATGGTAGTTTTGCAATGGAAGAATGTGCAAAGTAGAAATAAAAATAATGGGGTGCAAAGGAGCAAAATAAATAAATAAATTAAATACAGTTGGGAAAGAGGTAGTTGATAGGGCTAAATTATATGTGGGCTATGTACAGGTGCAGTAATCTGTGAGCTGCTCTGACAGTTGGTGCTTAAAGCTAGTGAGGGAGATAAGTGTTTCCAGTTTCAGAGATTTTTGTAGTTCGTTCCAGTCATTGGCAGCAGAGAACTGGAAAGAGAGGCGGCCAAAGAAAGAATTGGTTTTGGGGGTGACTAGAGAGATATACCTGCTGGAGCGTGTGCTACAGGTGGGAGATGCTATGGTGACCAGCGAGCTGAGATAAGGGGGGACTTTACCTAGCAGGGTCTTGTAGATGACATGGAGCCAGTGGGTTTGGCGACGAGTATGAAGCGAGGGCCAGCCAACGAGAGCGTACAGGTCGCAATGGTGGGTAGTGTATGGGGCTTTGGTGACAAAACGGATTGCACTGTGATAGACTGCATCCAGTTTGTTGAGTAGGGTATTGGAGGCTATTTTGTAAATTACATCGCCAAAGTCGAGGATTGGTAGGATGGTCAGTTTTACAAGGGTATGTTTGGCAGCATGAGTGAAGGATGCTTTGTTGCGAAATAGGAAGCCAATTCTAGATTTAACTTTGGATTGGAGATGTTTGATATGGGTCTGGAAGGAGAGTTTACAGTCTAACCAGACACCTAAGTATTTGTAGTTGTCCACGTATTCTAAGTCAGAGCCGTCCAGAGTAGTGATGTTGGACAGGCGGGTAGGTGCAGGTAGTGATCGGTTGAAGAGCATGCATTTAGTTTTACTTGTATTTAAGAGCAGTTGGAGGCCACGGAAGGAGAGTTGTATGGCATTGAAGCTTGCCTGGAGGGTTGTTAACACAGTGTCCAAAGAAGGGCCGGAAGTATACAGAATGGTGTCGTCTGCGTAGAGGTGGATCAGAGACTCACCAGCAGCAAGAGCGACCTCATTGATGTATACAGAGAAGAGAGTCGGTCCAAGAATTGAACCCTGTGGCACCCCCATAGAGACTGCCAGAGGTCCGGACAACAGACCCTCAGATTTGACACACTGAACTCTATCAGAGAAGTAGTTGGTGAACCAGGCGAGGCAATCATTTGAGAAACCAAGGCTGTTGAGTCTGCCGATGAGGATGTGGTGATTGACAGAGTCGAAAGCCTTGGCCAGATCAATGAATACGGCTGCACAGTAATGTTTCTTATCGATGGCGGTTAAGATATCGTTTAGGACCTTGAGCGTGGCTGAGGTGCACCCATGACCAGCTCTGAAACCAGATTGCATAGCAGAGAAGGTATGGTGAGATTCAAAATGGTCGGTAATCTGTTTGTTGACTTGGCTTTCGAAGACCTTAGAAAGGCATGGTAGGATAGATATAGGTCTGTAGCAGTTTGGGTCAAGAGTGTCCCCCCCTTTGAAGAGGGGGATGACCGCAGCTGCTTTCCAATCTTTGGGAATCTCAGACGACACGAAAGAGAGGTTGAACAGGCTAGTAATAGGGGTGGCAACAATTTCGGCAGATAATTTTAGAAAGAAAGGGTCCAGATTGTCTAGCCCGGCTGATTTGTAGGGGTCCAGATTTTGCAGCTCTTTCAGAACATCAGCTGAATGGATTTGGGAGAAGGAGAAATGGGGAAGGCTTGGGCGAGTTGCTGTTGGGGGTGCAGTGCTGTTGACAGGGGTAGGAGTAGCCAGGTGGAAAGCATGGACAGCAGTAGAAAAATGCTTATTGAAATTTTCAATTATGGTGGATTTATCAGTGGTGACAGTGTTTCCTATCTTCAGTGCAGTGGGCAGCTGGGAGGAGGTGTTCTTATTCTCCATGGACTTTACAGTGTCCCAGAACTTTTTTGAGTTAGTGTTGCAAGAAGCAAATTTCTGCTTGAAAAAGCTAGCCTTGGCTTTTCTAACTGCCTGTGTATAATGGTTTCTAGCTTCCCTGAACAGCTGCATATCACGGGGGCTGTTCGATGCTAATGCAGAACGCCATAGGACGTTTTTGTGTTGATTAAGGGCAGTCAGGTCTGGGGAGAACCAAGGGCTATATCTGTTCCTGGTTCTAAATTTCTTGAATGGGGCATGTTTATTTAAGATGGTTAGGAAGGCATTTTTAAAAAATATCCAGGCATCCTCTACTGACGGGATGAGGTCAATATCCTTCCAGGATACCCCGGCCAGGTCGATTAGAAAGGCCTGCTCGCTGAAGTGTTTCAGGGAGCGTTTTCAGTGATGAGAGGAGGTCGTTTGACCGCTGACCCATTACGGATGCAGGCAATGAGGCAGTGATCGCTGAGATCTTGGTTGAAGACAGCAGAGGTGTATTTAGAGGGGAAGTTGGTTAGGATGATATCTATGAGGGTGCCCGTGTTTAAGGCTTTGGGGAGGTACCTGGTAGGTTCATTGATAATTTGTGTGAGATTGAGGGCATCAAGTTTAGATTGTAGGATGGCTGGGGTGTTAAGCATGTTCCAGTTTAGGTCGCCTAGCAGCACGAGCTCTGAAGATAGATGGGGGGCAATCAGTTCACATATGGTGTCCAGAGCACAGCTGGGGGCAGAGGGTGGTCTATTGCAGGCGGCAACGGTGAGAGACTTGTTTTTAGAAAGGTGGATTTTTAAAAGTAGAAGTTCAAATTGTTTGGGTACAGACCTGGATAGTAGGACAGAACTCTGCAGGCTATCTTTGCAGTAAATTGCAACACCGCCCCCTTTGGCAGTTCTATCTTGTCTGAAAATGTTGTAGTTTGGAATTAAAATGTCTGAATTTTTGGTGGTCTTCCTAAGCCAGGATTCAGACACAGCTAGAACATCCGGGTTGGCAGAGTGTGCTAAAGCAGTGAATAGAACAAACTTAGGGAGGAGGCTTCTAATGTTAACATGCATGAAACCAAGGCTATTACGGTTACAGAAGTCGTCAAAAGAGAGCGCCTGGGGAATAGGAGTGGAGCGAGGCACTGCAGGGCCTGGATTCACCTCTACATCGCCAGAGGAACATAGGAGGAGTAGAATAAGGGTGCGACTAAAAGCAATAAGAATTGGTCGTCTAGAACGTCTGGAACAGAGAGTAAAAGGAGGTTTCTGGCGGCGATAAAATAGCATCAAGGTATAATGTACAGACAAAGGTAAGGTAGGATGGAAATACAGTGGAGGTAAACCTAGGTATTGAGTGATGAAGAGAGAGATATTGTCTCTAGAAACATCATTGAAACCAGGAGATGTCATTGCATGTGTGGGTGGTGGAACTAATAGGTTGGATAAGGTATAGTGAGCAGGACTAGAGGCTCTACAGTGAAATAAGCCAATAAACACTAACCAGAACAGCAATGGACAAGACATATTGACATTAAGGAGAGGCATGCTTAGTCGAGTGATCAAAAGGGTCCAGTGAGTGGAGAGGTTGGTTTAGGGTCACGGCGATTTAGACAGCTAGCCAAGCCAACCGGTAGCAAGCTAGCATAGGTTGGAGTCTGTTGTTAGCCACCTCTTGCGTTCGGTCAGTAGATTAGTGGGGTTCCGTGTGGTAGAGGGGATTAATCCAAATCACACAACAACAAAAATAAGAACAATAGATATAGTTATAGAGGCCCGAGAAGAAAACATAATAATTCAAATAAATAAATTGTCCGATTGTCTATTCAGATAGCAGCCGGAAAGACAGCTAACGGTTAGCGGGCCGCAGATGGGCGTTCCGGTAACGTCGCGACAGAGGAGCCAGCCGGATCTCCTTCAGGTAGATAACGTCGGCAGTCCGGTTGTGAAGGCCCGGTGGGGCTCCGCGTAGGCAGTGAAACGGGTCCGGATAGGTGACTGCAGCCCAGGAGTGAATGATGGAACTCAGGCGTGATTGACGGAGCTGGCTAGCACCGGAACAATCGATGTTTGCTCCGGAATCGACGAAAGCCGACTGTCACACGGATAGCAGCTAGCTAGCTGTGAGATCCGGGTATGAATGTCCAGAGAGCAGTTGAAATCCAGGGACATGGAGAGAAAAATTGGTCCGGTATGTTCCGTTCCGAGCCGCGCTGCGCCGTACAAAACTGGCGATAGATTTTCGATAGATTTTCGAACTAAAGGACAGCCGATGACCACAAACCGTGGTTAGCTTCTGATTAGCTTCTGGGCTAGCTCCTGGCTAGCTTCTGGCTAGTTTCTGGCCAGCCTCCTGGAGTTTCTGGCTAGCTTCCTGAAGGATTGCAGATCTGAGGTAAATAATACTTTTTTATAAATATAAATTGGTGAGGCTGGTTGCAGGAGAGTGTTTAGAAGATGAGTTGATGGAAAATAAAAATAAAATGTATGTGAAAAAAGTTGTAAATATATATATATACAGGACACGACAAGACGAGGACAAAAGACGTCTGAACTGCTATGCGATCTTGGATGAGGTATGCATGCATATTGGCTCCATGTAATTCTGCTTTAATATAAATATTCAAACACTTCCTATGAATACCATCATCATAATGCATTATAAGCACATGTACAGCACCTTATGAGCTTTGCATAACTTAATTCATAACTCAATTATGTGAGTAAGCCATCCAGGCTACAGCCTTGCCCCTTGAAATGCTTGACCATGCTTAAACTGTCTAACTAGTGCTCACTAGCTAAAATGGCAGATATCCTAGGCCTGTTTTTTGGAAGAGAAAATATGGGAACGAATTTGGTTGTTTTAATGGATTCAGACCAGTGGCAAAGCCAAGGGGCTAAAGTATGTCACGGATAGAAGTGACCTTGTTACCAGGGAGATGTGTGCAGTCTATGTCATTGCAAGGCGCTTGGTTATTTAATCAATGTAGTAAGGGGATGAAATCAGGACTTTATGTGCCTTGTATTTTCAAATGTAAACCCACTGATGGGGGAATTGGGCAGAGTTGCAACGGAACCGAAAATCAATTGTTGCCATCCTGTTAGTTGGGCCGAGTGGCCTTGAATTTCCTTCCAATCTGCCTGCATAAATCATGGTTCCTCAGAAGCAGGCTGAAAACCCTTCATATGACGTTCCAGTGTAATTAGGCTTCTATAGGCTGAGATACAGGCTTCCTCCGGTCTCATCACTGTTATTGGAAGGGAAATTAGACTACAATGAGAGATTCACTGACAAAGTCAACTGAGAGTGTTGAGGAGGAGAGTAATTAGAGAGGACTGAACTATCTGTTGATGTGATCTCAGTGTTTGATGTTGGAGCCTAATGCTGATAGATTCCCTTCTACTCCTGACTGAGTGAAGATATGGAGAGAGAAATGCCATATCAGAGATCGCAGAGCAATGTCTAGACAGCTTTTATTTGGGTGATATTTCAGACTGTACTCCCCCTCACCTCTGCTTCCTTCACGGCCAGACAGGGCAGTGTGTTGACATGGGAGGTAAAGGACGAGATTTAGAACTGTATCCAGCCTTCCTCTAACATACACTACTGTTCTCTGGGCAGGTTGCTTCTCACTCACCTTATTATAACTCTGTGTCTGTGTGTGCTTGTGTGTGTGCTTGTGTGTGTGCTTGCGTGCATGTGTGCATGCGTCTCTTCAATTCTGAAATGTGTCCAGCTGGAAGAATACATTTGAATAATGTAGCAGGCCTAGATAGATGTTCCCAAAGAATAAAAACATGACAGCAGGCGTTTCATGACTCAGTTTAAACCCTGGCCACCTGTCCTCAGAATTCTATATGAATCCCAACTGTGCTGCTCACAAATCAAGATGGAACGTAACTGTTCTGTGAATGTGAATGTTCTAAGAATACTCAATGATACAATACGTTCTACCTCGCGGAAGAACCTGTTCTGTTCCTAAGCAGCATTGTATTTGCATAGGACGGTAGGAGCTACCATTGAACACAGTGAGATAATGCATGCTTTATACTGTAGACCACAACCACCACAGCAGAGCTCATTCTGTCTGTCCCCACCTCGTCTCAGTCAGGCATCAGTGCAGAAGTAATGGAGATAAATAATACAGAGGAAATGAAGTGACTGTGTGCTGTTGTTAGTGGTTCTCTGCTGAAGTTAGCTCAGGGGATACTCAGTGACTGTGTGCTGTTGTTAGTGGTTCTCTGCTGAAGTTAGCTCAGGGGATACTCAGTGACTGTGTGCTGTTGTTAGTGGTTCTCTGCTGAAGTTAGCTCAGGGGATACTCAGTGACTGTGTGCTGTTGTTAGTGGTTCTCTGCTGAAGTTAGCTCAGGGGATACTCAGTGACTGTGTGCTGTTGTTAGTGGTTCTCTGCTGAAGTTAGCTCAGGGGATACTCAGTGACTGTGTGCTGTTGTTAGTGGTTCTCTGCTGAAGTTAGCTCAGGGGATACTCAGTGACTGTGTGCTGTTGTTAGTGCTGCTCATTCATTATGAAATAGTCTCTTTATTCAGCCTTAATTCCTTCTAGCGATAGAATAAGCCCTGTATCGTCAGTAATAGCAAAAATCAAACACCATTCAGATGCTGTAGTTGTTTAACACAGGAAGTAGACCTATTGCAGTGTCCATTCAGATGCTGTAGTTGTTTAACACAGGAAGTAGACCTATTGCAGTGTCCATTCAGATGCTGTAGTTGTTTAACACAGGAAGTAGACCTATTGAAGTGTCCATTCAGATGCTGTAGTTGTTTAACACAGGAAGTAGACCTATTGCAGTGTTCATTCAGATGCTGTAGTTGTTTAACACAGGAAGTAGACCTATTGCAGTGTCCATTTGTTACATTTCTGTTGTTTAGAGCCTTTCAATGCCTGCATCCCAAATGGTTCCATGTTACCTTTAAAGTGCACTACTTTTGACCAGGGCCTGTAGGGGCTATATAGGAAACAGGGTGACCATTTGGGACACATCCAGTGTCAGATCACATGCTATGTGTCTCATTAGCCTTGCATTCCTCACGAGGCTGTACAAGGCCGTTGAAAGGAAGAATGGATAATGGATGGATATCTGTGTGTGTGTGTGGGGGGGGAGGGGGGGGGGAGGGGGGGGGTGACCTCGTCTCAATGCTTTCATGCCATGGAGCCTGTTACTGCTTGTCTTTCTGTGTCTCTGTTGTTGAGCTGGTGAATGGTACGTAGGTTGCACAATAAAAGCAAGCGATTGATACATTAGGAGAAAATGATCCTAATTGACCTCATTGTCAAAGGGAAATTTATCTTGAACATTGGCTCTCGCAGTCGTATCAATAGCATGTTCATCGAAGAAACATTCTAGAACACTGGTTCAATGGAAGTGTTGACAGACCAGCAGACACTCTAAAATACTCATTCAATACCCATGACACTGTCCTCAAGCCATTCGTACAGACATCAAATTAATGACTTGCCTTTTACACATAGAATCTCAATGTACTGAGTCATGTACCTTCCACTGGCTGCTGTTCTATTATCTCTCTCTGGTGTAGATCACAGCTGAGTAGAAAACACCAGAACTACAAATACCATCTGATCTGACAGAGCCAGGAAAGCTTTTCTCTAGCCAGAGACTTTGTAATTACAAGGAACAGGCTTAGAACAGAGTTTGAACAAGCAGCTATTTCAAGCAGTTCAGTAGTTTATTTCACCTTGTAGGTTGATCAGAAAGCTGTGGCTGGATGTTATAGTTATTCCAGGAATGATCATTGAGGTCTCTCCCTGCCAAAGGTAATGATGATGATGTCTCGATGATGTCTATGCCTATATAGGGCACTACTTTTGACCAGGGCCCATAAGGTTCTGGTCAAACGTAGTGCACTATGTAGGTAATAGGGTGCCATTTGGGACGCAGCCTCAGTCTCACTGATCTCTTTGATAAGTTCCATATGAAAGGATCCACTGGGAAAGTACAGAATAATGACAACGTGCTGACTTGTACCATACAGCTTCCACATTCACAGCGCTGTATAATAACACACAGAGGTTGTTAGATATCAAAACAGCATTCTGTCTGTCCTAACTCTTCTGTTTCAATGTGTTCCTTTGGAACCTTGTTTCTGAGTTGTCCTTCGTCCTCGTTTGCATCGAGCTAACCGTATGGCATTTCTTTCTCCACAGGTATGAGCTACGGATACGCTACTTGCCAAAAGGATTCTTGAACCATTTTTCAGAAGATAAACCTACACTGAACTACTTCTACCATCAGGTGAGGAAAGAAACCATATTCAGATTGAGTTGGGACTGTCAGGTGTGGACAGAAACCATATTCAGATTGAGTTAGGACTGTCAGGTGTGGACAGAAACCATATTCAGATTGAGTTAGGACTGTCAGGTGTGGACAGAAACCATATTCAGATTGAGTTATGACTGTCAGGTGTGGACAGAAACCATATTCAGATTGAGTTGGGACTGTCAGGTGTGGACAAAAACCATATTCAGATTGAGTTATGACTGTCAGGTGTGGACAGAAACCATATTCAGATTGAGTTATGACTGTCAGGTGTGGACAGAAACCATATTCAGATTGAGTTGGGACTGTCAGGTGTGGACAGAAACCATATTCAGATTGAGTTATGACTGTCAGGTGTGGACAGAAACCATATTCAGATTGAGTTATGACTGTCAGGTGTGGACAGAAACCATATTCAGATTGAGTTATGACTGTCAGGTGTGGACAGAAACCATATTCAGATTGAGTTGGAACTGTCAGGTGTGGACAGAAACCATATTCAGATTGAGTTGGGACTGTCAGGTGTGGACATAAACCATATTCAGATTGAGTTGGGACTGTCAGGTGTGGACAGAAACCATATTCAGATTGAGTTGGGACTGTCAGGTGAGGACATAAACCATATTCAGATTGAGTTATGACTGTCAGGTGTGGACAGAAACCATATTCAGATTGAGTTGGGACTGTCAGGTGTGGACATAAACCATATTCAGATTGAGTTATGACTGTCAGGTGTGGACAGAAACCATATTCAGATTGAGTTGGGACTGTCAGGTGTGGACAGAAACCATATTCAGATTGAGTTGGGACTGTCAGGTGTGGACAGAAACCATATTCAGATTGAGTTGGGACTGTCAGGTGTGGACAGAAACCATATTCAGATTGAGTTGGAACTGTCAGGTGTGGACAGAAACCATATTCATATTGAGTTGGGACTGTCAGGTGTGGACAGAAACCATATTCAGATTGAGTTATGACTGTCAGGTGTGGACAGAAACCATATTCATATTGAGTTGGGACTGTCAGGTGTGGACAGAAACCATATTCATATTGAGTTGGGACTGTCAGGTGTGGACAGAAACCATATTCATATTGAGTTGGGACTGTCAGGTGTGGACAGAAACCATATTCATATTGAGTTGGGACTGTCAGGTGTGGACAGAAACCATATTCAGATTGAGTTGGGACTGTCAGGTGTGGACAGAAACCATATTCATATTGAGTTGGGACTGTCAGGTGTGGACAGAAACCATATTCAGATTGAGTTGGGACTGTCAGGTGTGGACAGAAACCATATTCAGATTGAGTTGGAACTGTCAGGTGTGGACAGAAACCATATTCAGATTGAGTTGGGACTGTCAGGTGTGGACAGAAACCATATTCAGATTGAGTTATGACTGTCAGGTGAGGACATAAACCATATTCAGATTGAGTTATGACTGTCAGGTGTGGACAGAAACCATATTCAGATTGAGTTATGACTGTCAGGTGTGGACAGAAACCATATTCAGATTGAGTTATGACTGTCAGGTGACGACAGAAACCATATTCAGATTGAGTTGGGACTGTCAGGTGTGGACATAAACCATATTCAGATTGAGTTATGACTGTCAGGTGTGGACAGAAACCATATTCAGATTGAGTTATGACTGTCAGGTGACGACAGAAACCATATTCAGATTGAGTTGGGACTGTCAGGTGAGGACAGAAACCATATTCAGATTGAGTTATGACTGTCAGGTGTGGACAGAAACCATATTCAGATTGAGTTATGACTGTCAGGTGTGGACAGAAACCATATTCATATTGAGTTGGGACTGGCAGGTGAGGACATAAACCATATTCAGATTGAGTTATGACTGTCAGGTGTGGACAGAAACCATATTCAGATTGAGTTGGGACTGTCAGGTGAGGACAGAAACCATATTCAGATTGAGTTGGGACTGTCAGGTGTGGACAGAAACCATATTCAGATTGAGTTATGACTGTCAGGTGTGGACAGAAACCATATTCATATTGAGTTGGGACTGGCAGGTGTGGACAGAAACCATTCAGTGTTCTTCCCTCTCTGTTTATCAGAGAAATACACTGTTGTGTATTATGATTTGTTTCACAACAGGTAGAGGACAATGTGTGACAAAGTCAGCTGGCTGTACTTAAAATGGCTGAAGGCTATATAAACTCTGTTAAATAGCTTTTGGTGACATTGAAACGGCCCTGCTGGGGTGGTACGGTGTGACTGAGAGTGTGTTATATTGCTGTCTGGGCTGCTGGCCAGAGGTTCCTAGAGAATAAACCCACCAGAAAGTCCCAACAGCTAAAAGCTGTGTGTGGCTACAGTCTGGTAGCATCACCTGCTGGGTGATATGAATGGCAGCCCTCACCGGCTGGGTGATACAAACGGCAGCCATCCCCTGCTGGGTGATACGAACGGCAGCCATCCCCTGCTGGGTGAAACGAACTGCAGCCATCCCCTGCTGGGTGTTAGGAACGACAGCCATCCCCTGCTGAGTGATACGAACGGCAGCCATCCCCTGCTGGGTGATACGAACGGCAGCCATCACCTGTTGGGTGTTAGGAACGGCAGCCATCCCCTGCTGGGTGATACGAACGGCAACCATCACCTGCTGGGTGATACGAACGGCAGCCATCCCCTGCTGGGTGATACGAACGGCAGCCATCACCTGCTGGGTGATACTAACTGCAGCCATCCCCTGCTGGGTGATACGAACGGCAGCCATCCCCTGCTGGGTGATACAAATGGCAGCCATCCCCTGCTGGGTGATATGAATGGCAGCCATCCCCTGCTGGGTGATACGAACGGCAGCCATCCCCTGCTGGGTGATACGAACGGCAGCCATCCCCTGCTGGGTGATATGAATGGCAGCCATCCCCTGCTGGTGATACGAACGGCAGCCATCCCCTGCTGGGTGTTAGGAACGGCAGCGATTCAACATATAGAACCACCTAGAAATGAATAGACATTGATGGCTGGTGTTCTGGTCAGAGGTGATAGGACGGCCACCTGCTGGGTGTTAGGAACGGCAGCGATTCAACATATAGAACCACCTAGAAATGAATAGACATTGATGGCTGGTGTTCTGGTCAGAGGTGATAGGACGGCCACCTGCTGCTGTTAAATACAAGCTTTGGTGTTTTCTCTCTTAGAGATCTGAGGTAGCCTCAAGTCTCGTGGCTCATTAAAGTCCATGTGAGCTGGACCCATCAGCTGCAGCTCAGTCAGACTAACTAATTCATAATATAATCATATAATATATGCCATTTAGGAGACGATTTTATCCAAGCGACTTACGCATGGGTGATCCAGGGAATCGAACCCGCTATCCTGGCATTGCTTTACCAGCTGAGCATCTGATGACATCCACAAGTAACTGAGGACCTCTTTCCATCTACCTGTTGCTGTCTTACAATAGATTCACAATGCTCTCTACACTACCTGTCACTACTTTAGTAGTTCTCTTTGTCATAGAGAATGACTGTGATGATGTTTCTCAGGTCAAAAGTGACTACATGTTGTCATGGAGAATGACTGTGATGATGTTTCTCAGGTCAAGAATGACTACATGTTGTCATGGAGAATGACTGTGATGATGTTTCTCAGTTCAAGAGTGACTACATGGAGAATGACTGTGATGATGTTTCTCAGGTCAAGAGTGACTACATGGAGAATGACTGTGATGATGTTTCTCAGGTCAAGAGTGACTACATGTTGTCATGGAGAATGACTGTGATGATGTTTCTCAGGTCAAGAGTGACTACATGGAGAATGACTGTGATGATGTTTCTCAGGTCAAGAGTGACTACATGGAGAATGACTGTGATGATGTTTCTCAGGTCAAGAGTGACTACATGTTGTCATGGAGAATGACTGTGATGATGTTTCTCAGGTCAAGAGTGACTACATGGAGAATGACTGTGATGATGTTTCTCAGGTCAAGAGTGACTACATGGAGAATGACTGTGATGATGTTTCTCAGGTCAAGCGTGACAACATGTTGTCATGGAGAATGACTGTGATGATGTTTCTCAGGTCAAGAGTGACTACATGTTGGAGGTAGCTGATCGAGTCGACCAAGACATTGCACTTAAATTGGGCTGCCTTGAAATCAGGTGAGTTCTATTTTAAATACTTGATATTTGATATCTTATAAACAGTGAATTCATGTACTCGTCCAATATTCCATAATTAGATAAACATTTTGACAACTCACAAATTGTTTATTATCTTTTGTTTTCTGTTACAGGAGATTTTTTAGGGAAATGCGAGGAAATGCCCTGGATAAGAAATCAAATTATGAATTATTAGAGTAAGTGATTATTTTACTTAAAGACCTAGTGCAGTCAAAAACTAGATTTTACTTGTGTTTTATATATATTTTCACACTATGAGGCTGGAATAATACTGTGAAGTTGTGAAAATGATGATAATGTCCTTTTAGTGTAAGAGCTGTTTGAAAAGACTGCAATTTCAGCCTGTTTTGGTGGGATGGAGTTTTGACCTGCCTGCTGACATCACCAGGCGGTAAATTAGTTAATAGACCAATAAGAAAGAGAGTTCCAAACCTCTCTGCCCATAACTGCTTGTTTTCAGTTTCCCCCTCCACACTCAGACCACTCAAAGACAGTCCTAGCAAAATTCTTGCTTGAGAAATTGCTATTTGCGAAGAAGATATTTTTGTTTATTTTTGACAATTTTAGTTGAAAACAATTCCAGCACTTAATTGTTACATACAAATGATTTATATTGAGATTTTAAAAAATGGCTGCATTGGACTTTTAGAAATTATGTATTTCTGTAGTAACAACATACACATAATTATCTTAACACTATCTATGAACAGAGATCCTACAATTCACCTCTATGAGCCTGTGCTGTGCTGAGCCTTTCATCGTGTGTGTCCTCTCTCCTGCATCTCAGTGCTAGAGTTGTCACTACAGACACCCTGGTTCGATTCCAGGCTGTATCACATCCGACCGTGATTGGGAGTCCTGTAGGGTGGAGCACAATTGACCCAGCGTCATCCGTGTTAGGGTTTGGCTGGTGTAGGCCGTCATTGTAAATAAGAATTAGTTCCTAACTGACTTGCCTAGTAAAATAAAGGTTAAATAAATAAAATAAAGTGGAACTGACAGCATTTTAGCAACATGACATCTTATTAAAATCTCTTCATATACACCCCAAGGAAGAATAAAAAACGATATGAGGGGGAAAGTCAGTGCATCCCGAATGGAAGCAGCAAACAATGTACCAGGCCAGCTGTGATTTACAACCTGATAGCAATATTTTCTGAAATGTATTGGTGAATGATATTAATCTTGCATTGAACTGCATTAATCTATTCTGCAACAATGCCTTAATGTATGCCATGGAACGCTGAGTCAAGTAGAACCTATTTTTAAAACCTCTTATGAAATGTATTTTGTAGTATAAACTGGGAATTTGATGATGTTGAGTGATATTATGATTGTCTGTTTGTTTCATATCTGCAAAGCAGTTAAAACGCTATTAGTTCCAATTTAACTGAGCAGCTTCACACTGTCACCACCGGTTACGACAGAATCCTGTCTCTGGCTTATTCACAACAACTAGGTCAAATCTTCAGATTGCATCTATCAGCCACAGCGTGTAGGCTATGGCTACTGTACGTCCCAAGTGGCACACTGTTCCTTACATAGTGTGCTACTTTTGTCTCACTATGTAAGGCACTATAGGGAATACCGTGCTAGCCTATATCAGGAGCTAGTTTTATGTTCCTCATTGGAGCACGGTGGTGGAGGAGGAGGTGAAAGGCCCGTGGTGACTTTATGTTCCTCATTGGAGCACGGTGGTGGTGGAGGAGGTGAAAGGCCCGTGGTGACTTTATGTTCCTCATTGGAGCACGGTGGTTGTGGAGGAGGTGAAAGGTTGTTGGTGACTTTATGTTCCTCATTGGAGCACGGTGGTGGAGGAGGAGGTGAAAGGTTGTTGGTGACTTTATGTTCCTCATTGGAGCACGGTGGTGGTGGAGGTGAAAGGTCGTTGGTGACTTTATGTTCCTCATTGGAGCACGGTGGTGGATGAGGAGGTGAAAGGTCGTTGGTGACTTTATGTTCCTCATTGGAGCACGGTGGTGGAGGAGGTGAAAGGTCGTTGGTGACTTTATGTTCCTCATTGGAGCACGGTGGTGGTGGAGGTGAAAGGCCGTTGGTGACTTTATGTTCCTCATTGGAGCACGGTGGTGGAGGTGAAAGGCCGTTGGTGACTTTATGTTCCTCATTGGAGTACGGTGGTGGTGGAGGAGGTGAAAGGTAGTTGGTAACTTTATGTTCCTCATTGGAGCACGGTGGTGGTGGAGGAGGTGAAAGGCCCTTGGTGACTTTATGTTCCTCATTGGAGCACGGTGGTGGTGGAGGTGAAAGGCCCTTGGTGACTTTATGTTCCTCATTGGAGCACGGTGGTGGAGGAGGAGGTGAAAGGTCGTTGGTGACTTTATGTTCCTCATTGGAGCACGGTGGTGGTGGAGGTGAAAGGTCGTTGGTGACTTTATGTTCCTCATTGGAGCACGGTGGTGGAGGTGAAAGGCCGTTGGTGACTTTATGTTCCTCATTGGAGTACGGTGGTTGTGGAGGAGGTGAAAGGTCGTTGGTAACTTTATGTTCCTCATTGGAGCACGGTGGTGGTGGAGGAGGTGAAAGGCCCTTGGTGACTTTATGTTCCTCATTGGAGCACGGTGGTGGTGGAGGTGAAAGGCCCTTGGTGACTTTATGTTCCTCATTGGAGCACGGTGGTGGAGGAGGAGGTGAAAGGTCGTTGGTGACTTTATGTTCCTCATTGGAGCACGCTGGTGGTGGAGGTGAAAGGTCGTTGGTGACTTTATGTTCCTCATTGGAGCACGGTGGTGGTGGAGGTGAAAGGCCGTTGGTGACTTTATGTTCCTCATTGGAGCACGGTGGTGGAGGTGAAAGGCCGTTGGTGACTTTATGTTCCTCATTGGAGTACGGTGGTGGTGGAGGAGGTGAAAGGTCGTTGGTGACTTTATGTTCCTCATTGGAGCATGGTGGTGGTGGAGGAGGTGAAAGGCCCTTGGTGACTTTATGTTCCTCATTGGAGCACGG
Organism: Oncorhynchus mykiss; assembly: GCF_057628025.1. Lineage (NCBI taxonomy): Eukaryota > Metazoa > Chordata > Actinopteri > Salmoniformes > Salmonidae > Oncorhynchus > Oncorhynchus mykiss. Next base: position 11,112,973 of record NC_143023.1, read on the forward strand.
TGGAGGAGGAGGAGGTGAAAGGCCCTTGGTGACTTTATGTTCCTCATTGGAGCACGGTGGTGGAGGAGGAGGTGAAAGGTCGTTGGTGACTTTATGTTCCTCATTGGAGCACGGTGGTGGTGGAGGTGAAAGGCCCTTGGTGACTTTATGTTCCTCATTGGAGCACGGTGGAGGAGGAGGAGGTGAAAGGCCGTTGGTGACTTTATGTTCCTCATTGGAGCACGGTGGAGGAGGAGGAGGTGAAAGGCCCTTGGTGACTTTATGTTCCTCATTGGAGCACGGTGGAGGAGGAGGAGGTGAAAGGCCCTTGGTGACTTTATGTTCCTCATTGGAGCACGGTGGAGGAGGAGGAGGTGAAAGGCCCTTGGTGACTTTATGTTCCTCATTGGAGCACGGTGGAGGAGGAGGAGGTGAAAGGCCCTTGGTGACTTTATGTTCCTCATTGGAGCACGGTGGAGGAGGAGGAGGTGAAAGGCCCTTGGTGACTTTATGTTCCTCATTGGAGCACGGTGGAGGAGGAGGAGGTGAAAGGCCCTTGGTGACTTTATGTTCCTCATTGGAGCACGGTGGAGGAGGAGGAGGTGAAAGGCCCTTGGTGACTTTATGTTCCTCATTGGAGCACGGTGGAGGAGGAGGAGGTGAAAGGCCCTTGGTGACTTTATGTTCCTCATTGGAGCACGGTGGTTGTGGTGGAGGAGAAAGGCCCTTGGTGACTTTATGTTCCTCATTGGAGCACGGTGGAGGAGGAGGAGGTGAAAGGCCGTTGGTGACTTTATGTTCCTCATTGGAGCACGGTGGAGGAGGAGGAGGTGAAAGGCCCTTGGTGACTTTATGTTCCTCATTGGAGCATGGTGGTGGTGGAGGAGGTGAAAGGCCCTTGGTGACTTTATGTTCCTCATTGGAGCACGGTGGTGGTGGAGGTGAAAGGCCCTTGGTGACTTTATGTTCCTCATTGGAGCACGGTGGAGGAGGAGGTGAAAGGCCCTTGGTGACTTTATGTTCCTCATTGGAGCACGGTGGAGGAGGAGGAGGGGAAAGGCCCTTGGTGACTTTATGTTCCTCATTGGAGCACGGTGGAGGAGGAGGAGGTGAAAGGCCCTTGGTGACTTTATGTTCCTCATTGGAGCACGGTGGTTGTGGAGGAGGTGAAAGGCCCTTGGTGACTTTATGTTCCTCATTGGAGCACAGTGGAGGAGGAGGAGGTGAAAGGCCCTTGGTGACTTTATGTTCCTCATTGGAGCACGGTGGAGGAGGAGGAGGTGAAAGGCCCTTGGTGACTTTATGTTCCTCATTGGAGCACGGTGGAGGAGGAGGAGGTGAAAGGCCCTTGGTGACTTTATGTTCCTCATTGGAGCACGGTGGAGGAGGAGGAGGTGAAAGGCCCTTGGTGACTTTATGTTCCTCATTGGAGCACGGTGGTGGAGGAGGAGGTGAAAGGTCGTTGGTGACTTTATGTTCCTCATTGGAGCACAGTGGAGGAGGAGGAGGTGAAAGGCCCTTGGTGACTTTATGTTCCTCATTGGAGCACAGTGGAGGAGGAGGAGGTGAAAGGCCCTTGGTGACTTTATGTTCCTCATTGGAGCACGGTGGAGGAGGAGGAGGTGAAAGGCCCTTGGTGACTTTATGTTCCTCATTGGAGCATGGGGGTTGTGGAGGAGGTGAAAGGCCATTGGTGACTTTATGTTCCTCATTGGAGCACGGTGGTGGAGGAGGAGGTGAAAGGTCGTTGGTGACTTTATGTTCCTCATTGGAGCACGGTGGTTGTGGAGGAGGTGAAAGGTTGTTGGTGACTTTATGTTCCTCATTGGAGCACGGTGGTGGAGGAGGAGGTGAAAGGTTGTTGGTGACTTTATGTTCCTCATTGGAGCACGGTGGTGGTGGAGGTGAAAGGTTGTTGGTGACTTTATGTTCCTCATTGGAGCACGGTGGTGGATGAGGAGGTGAAAGGTCGTTGGTGACTTTATGTTCCTCATTGGAGCACGGTGGTGGAGGAGGTGAAAGGTCGTTGGTGACTTTATGTTCCTCATTGGAGCACGGTGGTGGTGGAGGTGAAAGGCCGTTGGTGACTTTATGTTCCTCATTGGAGCACGGTGGTGGAGGTGAAAGGCCGTTGGTGACTTTATGTTCCTCATTGGAGTACGGTGGTGGTGGAGGAGGTGAAAGGTAGTTGGTAACTTTATGTTCCTCATTGGAGCACGGTGGTGGTGGAGGAGGTGAAAGGCCCTTGGTGACTTTATGTTCCTCATTGGAGCACGGTGGTGGTGGAGGTGAAAGGCCCTTGGTGACTTTATGTTCCTCATTGGAGCACGGTGGTGGAGGAGGAGGTGAAAGGTCGTTGGTGACTTTATGTTCCTCATTGGAGCACGGTGGTGGTGGAGGTGAAAGGTCGTTGGTGACTTTATGTTCCTCATTGGAGCACGGTGGTGGTGGAGGTGAAAGGCCGTTGGTGACTTTATGTTCCTCATTGGAGCACGGTGGTGGAGGTGAAAGGCCGTTGGTGACTTTATGTTCCTCATTGGAGTACGGTGGTTGTGGAGGAGGTGAAAGGTCGTTGGTAACTTTATGTTCCTCATTGGAGCACGGTGGTGGTGGAGGAGGTGAAAGGCCCTTGGTGACTTTATGTTCCTCATTGGAGCACGGTGGTGGTGGAGGTGAAAGGCCCTTGGTGACTTTATGTTCCTCATTGGAGCACGGTGGTGGAGGAGGAGGTGAAAGGTCGTTGGTGACTTTATGTTCCTCATTGGAGCACGGTGGTGGTGGAGGTGAAAGGTCGTTGGTGACTTTATGTTCCTCATTGGAGCACGGTGGTGGTGGAGGTGAAAGGCCGTTGGTGACTTTATGTTCCTCATTGGAGCACGGTGGTGGAGGTGAAAGGCCGTTGGTGACTTTATGTTCCTCATTGGAGTACGGTGGTGGTGGAGGAGGTGAAAGGTCGTTGGTGACTTTATGTTCCTCATTGGAGCATGGTGGTGGTGGAGGAGGTGAAAGGCCCTTGGTGACTTTATGTTCCTCATTGGAGCACGGTGGAGGAGGAGGAGGTGAAAGGCCCTTGGTGACTTTATGTTCCTCATTGGAGCACGGTGGTGGAGGAGGAGGTGAAAGGTCGTTGGTGACTTTATGTTCCTCATTGGAGCACGGTGGTGGTGGAGGTGAAAGGCCCTTGGTGACTTTATGTTCCTCATTGGAGCACGGTGGAGGAGGAGGAGGTGAAAGGCCGTTGGTGACTTTATGTTCCTCATTGGAGCACGGTGGAGGAGGAGGAGGTGAAAGGCCCTTGGTGACTTTATGTTCCTCATTGGAGCACGGTGGAGGAGGAGGAGGTGAAAGGCCCTTGGTGACTTTATGTTCCTCATTGGAGCACGGTGGAGGAGGAGGAGGTGAAAGGCCCTTGGTGACTTTATGTTCCTCATTGGAGCACGGTGGAAGAGGAGGAGGTGAAAGGCCCTTGGTGACTTTATGTTCCTCATTGGAGCACGGTGGAGGAGGAGGAGGTGAAAGGCCCTTGGTGACTTTATGTTCCTCATTGGAGCACGGTGGAGGAGGAGGAGGTGAAAGGCCCTTGGTGACTTTATGTTCCTCATTGGAGCACGGTGGAGGAGGAGGAGGTGAAAGGCCCTTGGTGACTTTATGTTCCTCATTGGAGCACGGTGGAGGAGGAGGAGGTGAAAGGCCCTTGGTGACTTTATGTTCCTCATTGGAGCACGGTGGTTGTGGTGGAGGAGAAAGGCCCTTGGTGACTTTATGTTCCTCATTGGAGCACGGTGGAGGAGGAGGAGGTGAAAGGCCGTTGGTGACTTTATGTTCCTCATTGGAGCACGGTGGAGGAGGAGGAGGTGAAAGGCCCTTGGTGACTTTATGTTCCTCATTGGAGCATGGTGGTGGTGGAGGAGGTGAAAGGCCCTTGGTGACTTTATGTTCCTCATTGGAGCACGGTGGTGGTGGAGGTGAAAGGCCCTTGGTGACTTTATGTTCCTCATTGGAGCACGGTGGAGGAGGAGGTGAAAGGCCCTTGGTGACTTTATGTTCCTCATTGGAGCACGGTGGAGGAGGAGGAGGGGAAAGGCCCTTGGTGACTTTATGTTCCTCATTGGAGCACGGTGGAGGAGGAGGAGGTGAAAGGCCCTTGGTGACTTTATGTTCCTCATTGGAGCACGGTGGTTGTGGAGGAGGTGAAAGGCCCTTGGTGACTTTATGTTCCTCATTGGAGCACAGTGGAGGAGGAGGAGGTGAAAGGCCCTTGGTGACTTTATGTTCCTCATTGGAGCACGGTGGAGGAGGAGGAGGTGAAAGGCCCTTGGTGACTTTATGTTCCTCATTGGAGCACGGTGGAGGAGGAGGAGGTGAAAGGCCCTTGGTGACTTTATGTTCCTCATTGGAGCACGGTGGAGGAGGAGGAGGTGAAAGGCCCTTGGTGACTTTATGTTCCTCATTGGAGCACGGTGGTGGAGGAGGAGGTGAAAGGTCGTTGGTGACTTTATGTTCCTCATTGGAGCACAGTGGAGGAGGAGGAGGTGAAAGGCCCTTGGTGACTTTATGTTCCTCATTGGAGCACAGTGGAGGAGGAGGAGGTGAAAGGCCCTTGGTGACTTTATGTTCCTCATTGGAGCACGGTGGAGGAGGAGGAGGTGAAAGGCCCTTGGTGACTTTATGTTCCTCATTGGAGCACGGTGGAGGAGGAGGAGGTGAAAGGCCCTTGGTGACTTTATGTTCCTCATTGGAGCACGGTGGAGGAGGAGGAGGTGAAAGGCCCTTGGTGACTTTATGTTCCTCATTGGAGCACGGTGGAGGAGGAGGAGGTGAAAGGCCCTTGGTGACTTTATGTTCCTCATTAGAGCACGGTGGTGGAGGAGGAGGAGAAAGGCCCTTGGTGACTTTATGTTCCTCATTGGAGCATGGTGGTGGTGGAGGAGGTGAAAGGCCGTTGGTGACTTTATGTTCCTCATTGGAGCATGGTGGTGGTGGAGGTGAAAGGCCCTTGGTGACTTTATGTTCCTCATTGGAGCATGGTGGTGGTGGAGGTGAAAGGCCCTTGGTGACTTTATGTTCCTCATTGGAGCATGGTGGAGGAGGAGGAGGTGAAAGGCCCTTGGTGACTTTATGTTCCTCATTGGAGCATGGTGGTGGAGGAGGAGGTGAAAGGCCCTTGGTGACTTTATGTTCCTCATTGGAGCATGGTGGTGGAGGAGGAGGTGAAAGGCCCTTGGTGACTTTATGTTCCTCATTGGAGCATGGTGGTGGAGGAGGAGGTGAAAGGCCCTTGGTGACTTTATGTTCCTCATTGGAGCATGGTGGAGGAGGAGGAGGTGAAAGGCCCTTGGTGACTTTATGTTCCTCATTGGAGCATGGTGGTGGTGGAGGAGGTGAAAGGCCGTTGGTGACTTTATGTTCCTCATTGGAGCACGGTGGAGGAGGAGGAGGTGAAAGGCCCTTGGTGACTTTATGTTCCTCATTGGAGCATGGTGGTGGAGGAGGAGGTGAAAGGCCCTTGGTGACTTTATGTTCCTCATTGGAGCATGGTGGAGGAGGAGGAGGTGAAAGGCCCTTGGTGACTTTATGTTCCTCATTGGAGCATGGTGGTGGAGGAGGAGGTGAAAGGCCCTTGGTGACTTTATGTTCCTCATTGGAGCATGGTGGTGGTGGAGGAGGTGAAAGGCCCTTGGTGACTTTATGTTCCTCATTGGAGCATGGTGGTGGAGGAGGAGGTGAAAGGCCCTTGGTGACTTTATGTTCCTCATTGGAGCACGGTGGAGGAGGAGGAGGTGAAAGGCCCTTGGTGACTTTATGTTCCTCATTGGAGCACGGTGGAGGAGGAGGAGGTGAAAGGCCCTTGGTGACTTTATGTTCCTCATTGGAGCACGGTGGAGGAGGAGGAGGTGAAAGGCCCTTGGTGACTTTATGTTCCCAAAGCAAATGATTTGTTTGATCTGGACATATTTGCGTTAGTATGTATTTTCTGACTGACTGTGTGTTGCAGAGCCAGAACAACACCACTCCACCACACGGGGATATTAGAAAGCCAAACTGCCTGGGTAAATGGTGATGTTATATATATCGGCCAGACTGTGTACTTGGCCTATACAGAGAGACCGCTGGCTGGATCTTAACCAAATGATAAGGCTATGGAGGGGTGTGGAGTGTGTGGCGTTGACTACACAGTAGCTAGCTATGGAAATGGCCTCAGTCCTGTTGCCATCTACCAGCTGACAGGTGCTCTATCTGGAGCCAACTGAAAACAGTGGTGCTTTAAGAGGGAATTATGCTGTTTTAAAGACAATCTCTTTTTAAATAACTCTCCATTTAAAAAATAATTAGAAGTAGTGTTTTCACATGCCAGGCTTGATACAGAGTCAGTGACAATGAAAATGTAAAAAATATGTTTTTGATTTGATTAAAATTCTTTAAAAACACTACTCTGGTTACAGATTAATTCAATTTCACCTGCTGCTGACCTCGTTTTGGTGAAATGAGCACACATTCTTGTTGATCAATGATGTAATGCAGTACTCTTTCTGCTCTGTCCTCTGCAGAAAAGATGTGGGTTTACGAAGATTCTTCCCCAAGAGTTTGCTGGACTCTGTGAAGGTAAGAAGACCTTCTTTGCTCTCTTTCCCCATCCTGGGGGTTCTAACATAGGCCTCTGCAAACAGGGAGATGCCATTGTTCAGATTGAAACAGTGTCATCACCTGGCTGGCTGGCTGGCTGCTCCTCATAGTCTTACCCCAGAGAATAGGTGTCCCAGTTCTGCACAAACCTCACAGTCCTGTTGGAAACCGTTCCGGTGGAATGGTCAGGCTCTCTCTTCATCCTTCATCCTCTCTGTTTCTGTGTCCCTTACAGGGCTCCAGACTGTGACCATTTACTCACATTTTGCGACCCTTTGACCTTAGCTGTACGAGTTAAATGTATTACTAGTCACACTGGTGCGATCTGCTCATTCTACCTGGTCACCTCAATCAAAACGTATTTTGATTTTGTGCAAATAAAACCATGAATTTGTCAAACAGTAAAGTGCATTATCCTCATGACTCCTATAATAAAAGTGTTGTCCCTGCCACTGTGCCCGGCTGCTGGCATGAGCAAGCCTCTCACACTCTCTCTCCCCCCTTGTGCACTGCCAAAAATGCCTGCCTCTCCCTCCCACGGATGCTTGCTTCCAGCACACCAAACCCCAACCCCTGTCACTCAAGCAGGCAGCACAGTTCTTCCAAAGAGAGTGGAAATAAAGAGGCCTAGAAACGGCTTCTCCATTAGAAATCCCAGATCGTCCTTGTAGGTGATGTCGTGGTGACATTATCAAGCTTAGCTCATGTGCAGAAACATGTCATCGGGTCTAATGGTTGTGTCGATCTTCGCATGTGCAGGTCATCAAATCAAAGGCAATTCTTCGATATACAGTTGTTTTTTATGAAAATGAAAACATATCAGTTTATCAAATTAGGTTTTGCCTTTAGATTTTGAGAAAACCCCAAACTGTGATGTTGGGCCTCTGGGTTTAGAAACTCTGTGTTTCCTCGCTGTTTACATTCTCTCAGCATGCACTCAACAGATTCTTCCAAAACAAGAAGGATACCGCTTTCCACGTTGCTTCTTGATATGAATCCATGTGTTTTCTGTTCTGTACTATTTGTTTGTGTGTCTTGCTCTCTGCAAAGCACTAGTCAGTTAGTCTTAGGAAGCTGGCATATGCCTAAATGAATGCTAATCGCTAACTAGTTAAAAGCCATTTAGCTAATGTACTGAGCTAGGGCAGAGCAAATAGGATCTCTAATACAGATTGCTACTAGCCAGCAGTGGTGGTGCTGTAAGTCAGGGTGTTGTTTGTCCAACGGTATGAATTAGAGAGCCTATATTCTTTATATCTTTGTCCCCTGGGAAACACTGACCAACACTTTGGTTCCAGTGGTGGTTGGTTTCGTTTAAGATGAGGGAGGATTATTTTTTTTTAATATGCATGACCTTATGTCTGTTACAGTATGTTGGATGACTGTCATTCATATTCCATTCAACCAGCTCAATGTAACATTGCTAGGTTTCGGCATCTTACTACATGGGTAGTATCAACCTATCCTATGAAGGAAGGTGTTCATTTCCTTTTATGCCCTCAGGACATGTGTCATTATTACCCTAATGACCATCAGCTCCTAATGGTCTGGAACTCAGGGCTCTAATGTCCCTCCAACTGGTCCTAATGGCCTGGTACTCAGGGATCTACTGTCCCTCCATCAGGTCCTAATGGCCTGGTACTCAGGGCTCTACTGTCCCTCCATCAGGTCCTAATGGCCTGGTACTCAGGGCTCTAATGTCCCTCCATCAGGCCCTAATTTCCTGGTACTCAGGGATCTACTGTCCCTCCAACAGGTCCTAATGGTCTGGTACTCAGGGCTCTAATGTCCCTCCATCAGGTCCTAATGGTCTGGTACTCAGGGCTCTACTGTCCCTCCATCAGGTCCTAATGGCCTGGTACTCAGGGATCTACTGTCCCTCCAACAGGTCCTAATGTCTGGTACTCAGGGCTCTATTATCCCTCCATCAGGTCCTAATGGCCTGGTACTCAGGGATCTACTGTCTCTCCGTCAGGTCTTAATGACCTGGTACTCAGGGCTCTATTATCCCTCCATCAGGTCCTAATGGCCTGGTACTCAGGGCTCTATTATCCCTCCATCAGGTCCTAATGGCCTGGTACTCAGGGCTCTACGGTCGATCCAGGTCCTAATGGCCTGGTACTCAGGGCTCTACGGTCCCTCCATCAGGTCCTAATGGCCTGGTACTCAGGGCTCTACGGTCCCTCCATCAGGTCCTAATGGCCTGGTACTCAGGGCTCTACTGTCCCTCTAACCACTCTAATATCAATGCAAATGCAATGGAAAAATCTAATCAAACACTGGTCATCAAAACAGCCTCATGATCATCAATTTGAAGAAAGAAGTGCAAAAGCAGGTTGAAACTGAGTGTAAAACATGGTCGTTGTGGATGTTATTTCATAGCCTATTGCAACGAAATGTACAATGCTTTATAAGGTGATGATTAATTCAGAACACCCATATGCTTATTAGAGTTTATGCATATGCATAGATATTATTAATATGTATAATCTGAATCTGAGGTTTATGAGCCCAAACCTGAATTAAACGGAATGAAAATGATGATTGTGCTGTTATACAATATATAGCCCACCACATATTACACATGGCAGAAACACATCAAACAAACTGATATAAGATCTTTGGTATTAATGGGCTCTTCTATACTCCAAAATGATACACATTAGAGTAATGGCCTTTGAGTGTGGACTGTATCATTATGCATACTGTATGTACTGGTTACGTTATGCTACACTCCAACATTTCTATCCATGAGTCTGGTAGAGAACACATAAGCCTTAAGTGATGCTGTTGGTTCATTGATTGTGAAGGGCGGCTTACAACTAGTTTATGATTATAGTGCATTTTTGTATGATTTGGAATAGCCTAATAATATTGATTGTTTTTTCCTAATTAATTGGATGACATTACCTTTAGCTATACAGAATATCTCACCACCGTGCGTTTCCATCTCCTCCTCTCTCTCCTTCATTCCTTTCTCAAGCGTACAGAGGGGCTGTCAACAATTTAGTGAAATATGTTTTGTTGCGAAAACATGTTACTATCGATGTTCCTGAAGAGTTTTCACTTGGTTTCCCAAATGTAAGCACTGGGTAGCTGCAGGAACGGGGTTAGAGAGGCCACAGCATACAGAGTTTGTCAGAATATCACATGAAGCACAGCTCTGCTATAAAACCCAAGTAGGTTTTCTGGCATCATTGAAAGACTAAACGTTGCGAGTGCGCAGCCTCCATTCACTATTGGAGTGCATATGGATTACATGTATTTTTCCCCTGTTCCTGTTCCTGCCCTTTTGATAATGGGACATTCTAAATCTAAACTAATTTGACATCTCAGTAAAGACAAGTTTCAATTGAGAATCGTCTGCTGGGTGAAAATATGATGACTTGATGAGAGAACAGCCTGAGGTAAGGAATGGAGCACAAGCTTGATTTTTTTTGACTTTCTCAGGTCATCAATAGCCTATATTCGATACATGCAGCCAATATATGTTTTGATTTCTATGACATTCTAAGGTTTGTACCATTCACAGCTAAAGTTGCCAAGTAACTCTAAATCTAATGAATAGGACCTGTTTCAAATGTTCACTTTTACACTCAACATAGCCACTTCATATGCACACTCACTCTGGAATGGGAAAAATATCCTTTCTATTTTATTCAGTTAAATTCTATTCTTCTAACTATTAAATCATATATACAATAATGGTATGGGACTTCTAAGCATATCTTGTCAGTTAAATGAACAAGCCTACAGCCTATGGCATGGAGCATAGCCACATAACATACAGTAGAGCAACTCAGATTCTGTTCTTCTGGAATACTTTTTACTCAGATCATAGTGTTTTTTTACTAAAATAAATAATGGATTTATTGTGATGGTGTAAAATAAATTGATTTATTAGACTTTTTAAATTTGGATGTTCCGAAGACACACATCAACTTGTTTATGTTAATGAACTGTCAACTACCGTGAGACCGGCAGTCTTTTGCATGACAATAACCGTCTGACAACATTTCATTACCGCCACAGCACTAGGCAAGACAAACTATTTAAGTGCCTTTGAACGGGGTATGATAATAGGTGTCCGGCGCATTGGTTCGTGTAAAGAACTGCAAAGCTGCTGGGTTTTTCACGCTCAACAGTTTCCCGTGTGTATCAAGAATGGTCCACCACTCAAAGGACATCCAGCCGTTTTGATACGTATACTGCATCTCTACCTGAATATACGATCTAAGTGATTGATCATTGGTGTTCAGCAGTCATAAAAGTTTGCCTTATTTACTTTAAAGAACTACTAAAATAGTGATTTTGTCAGACAGCATAGGCAGCAGCTCTATACAGATGAAATGATGAATTGGAATGAAATAATAAAGTCATCAAATATAACAAATGTAACATACACAACAACTGAAATATGTTATTAAAGTAAAGTACTGTGAATCCATGATGGTTAATAAGGGACCAGCAGTAATGGGCAGTCACTACCATCATGGGACTTTTATTCATTGTTTTATTCTGTGTTACAGCATTCAACCCACATACTACATTTAATGTTAAAACATTTTACCGTGATTTAAAAAATAATGATGAAACCGAACTGACCTCAAAAAGCACTAATCGCTCAGCACTATTTAATTTCACCTTTATTTAACCAGGTAGGCAAGTTGAGAACAAGTTCTCATTTACAACTGCGACCTGGCCAAGATAAAGCACAGCAGTTCGACACATACAACAACACAGAGTTACACATGGAGTAAAACAAACATACAGTCAATAATACAGTAGAAAAATAAGTCTATATACGATATGAGCAAATGAGGTGAGACTGCGTCGGCAGTAAAACCGGTCCGAATAGGTGATTGTAGCCCAGGAGTGGCTGATGGAACTCTTTAGCTGGCTAGCTCCAGAATAATTGATGTTTGCTCCGGGACCGACGTTGGCAATAGTCACTCGGATAGCAGCTAGCTAGCTGCAAGATCCAGGTGTAAATGTCCAGAGCTTGCGGTAGAAATCTTGGGATATGGAGAGAAAATAGGTCTGGTATGCTCTGGTCTGAGTCGCGTTGTACAAAACTGGCTTTTCGAGCTAAAGGATAGCTGATGACCACCAACCATGGTTAGCTGAATACTAACGTTAGCCAGTAAACTGACACTAGCTTCTGGCTAGCTTCTGGCTAGCTTCTGGCTAGCTTCTAGCTAGCTTCTATTGTGGATTTCCGATTTGGGGTGAATAATACTTTTTTTTTTTTACTTGGTGAGGTGGGTTGCAGGAGAGTGTTTTGAAGTTGAGATTTTTTGAGAAAAAATATATATAAAGATATGCGAAGAAAATATATAAATATATATATACACGGGACACGACAAGACGAGGACAAAGAGGACTTCACTCCCAGGACCCTGAGTTTCTCCTGATCCACCTATACTGACCAGAAAAATCTCCAAGCATTCGTTGTTAAAGAACACACATCACAAAGTATCACAACGCATCACATTGTCATGAAAAACAAACAAAAAAATAGACACCCGTCCCTCAGTGGAGGCTGCTGAGGGGAGAACGGCTCATAATAATAATGGCTGGAACAAGCTTATGAAATGGCATCAGACATATGGGAACCAACCTCCTGTGCTGTCCCTACCTCCCTCATCTCTACTCCTCCTGTGGTCCGGCTGCAATTCCCCTCCTGGTCAGCGGGGTGTAGCGATGAGCTGGTAGTGACGCGGCACGTTAGTGAAACTGCTGAACTCTGGGCTGAGGTCAATGCTGTCAGGTCCTCCAGGGCAGGAGAAGGAGAAATGTTGCAGCAGAGACACCAGGAACAGAAAGATTTCCATACGAGCCAGAGACTCTCCCACACAGGCACGCTTACCTGCAGAGAAAGCCAAGAAGGCGGGGTTCTTCTGAAAGTTTCCGTTCTGATCAAGGAAGTGATTGGGATTGAAGGTTGTGGGCGTGGCCCAGTGGTCCTGGTCTCTCAGAACAGAGTGCAGCATCGGAAGGATCACGGTGCCCTGAGGGATAGTGTACCCTCTGAATGAGATATTCTTGGTGGCATAGTGCGGGAGGTTCAATGGGGCGATGTCCAGGAAGCGCTGCACCTCGTGGATGACGGCTTCTGTGAAGGGGAGGGACTTCCTGTCCTCCATCTGAGGGACGCGCTGTCGGCCAATCACTGTGTCGATCTCCTGCTGAACGTGCTCCTGAATGTTGGGGTATTTGAGGAGCAGCATGAAGGCATATCTGAGAGTGGTGCTGGTGGTCTCTGTTCCTGCAAGGAAGAGGTCCAACACTGTGGACACCAGGTTCTCGTAATGGAACTCAGAGGAGGACACATCCTTCTCCTGGTTGAGTCTGGTGAGGAAGCAGTCTGTGAAGTCTCTAGGGTTGCCTGGGTCAATGGTCTCCTGGTGCTCGTGGATCTTTTTCATCACAAAGCCTCTCAACTCGTCCATCTGGCCGAACACAACTTGCTGCCGACCAGGCAGGTGTTCCATCAGCCAGGGGAAGATGTTGTACAGCTGTCCACAGGGGCTGCTTCCAAAGCGCAGTACAGCTGAGATGATGTTGAGCAAGTGCAAGAAGTTGTCATCGTCATAGCCGAAGCGCTGGCCAAACACCAGGGAGCAGATGACGTTGGACACGGTGCGACTCAGGAATGGATGAGGATCGAAGGGCACGGCTTTAGTGGCGTCCAGACTGTCTATGAGGTGTTGGCTCTCCTCCTGTACCCACTCCTCCATCCTCTTACGGCCCATCCCAAAGTCTCTCAGTGTGGTCAAGGTGAAACGACGCAGCTGGCGCCAACGCTCCCCATTACTGATGGCCAGGCCGTATCCCCTGGTAACAAGGACCAGGAAGGGGACAGGAGCTCGTCCTGTGAAATCCTCAGCCTGGTCCACCAGAGCCTCCTTGACTGCCCCGTACCCCACCAGCACCACGGCTCGCTGGGGCCCAAGATACACTGTCATCACTGGCCCATACACACCACTCCACTTGGTGAGGGTCTTGAAGGGGGCCTGTTTGTCAATCTGAAGCAGGTTTCCTAGAAGCGGCAGGGCGCAGGGTCCTGGGGGTAGATGGACATGTCTCTGTCTCCTCAGCCTGAACAACCACAGTAGAAGCAACAACACCAGGCCTCCCAACACCACGCTACTACACATCTCCATTGTTCCAGCCTGCAAAACAAACAACGTCTCATGTTAATGTTCTTCTTCTTATGTAGTACCATATTGCATCACTCACTCCTATATTGTATCCTTCTGCGCGGCAGGATGCATTCAGAGTAAGAATTTTCTGATTAGTCCTCTGTACCGGGTTATGTTGCGGCTGACCCCCCCTTAAATAGCTGCAGCGGCACTACTTCCACCTCTTCTCTTTCTCTGCGCATTCCTGAGACGATTTGCTAGGTAAGAGCTGTATCTTAGTGTATAGGGCAGACGTATACCCACAGCTATTCAATAGCTTAGAGCAGCTAGCTAGCCTCTCCATCTAGGTGCTCTGTTGTCCCCCTCCAACCCCCATCCTCTTTTCCCTTAGAAACTCACATACAGCTCTATTACACTGCCGGTGTTACACAGAGAGAAACTACCATGTCCAGTATGGTGTTTCGCTGTGAGAAAGGCAAGGTGTCTCTGTCCACAGGCAGCGGCCTGCGTCTCAGAAGGCGGAGCCCAGCAGTCAATCTGAAACACACACTGCCAATGCTGCCGTCCCATACATAGAGACATTAAACACTGGACACCTCCTTTTATACTGTAGCTATACTGGAAATATAGGAATACATTCTTAGAAAAAAGGTGCTATCTAGAACCTGAAAGGGTTCTCCGGTTGTCCCCATAGGAGAACCCTGTGAAGAACCATTTTTGGTTCCAGGTAGAACCCTGTTGGGTTCCATGTAGAACCCTTTCCCCAGGGTTCTACATGGAACCCAAAATAGTTATACCTGTAACCAAATAGGGTTATCCTACGGGGACAGCCGAAGAACCCCTTTGGAACCATTTTTTCTAAGAGCGTAGATTATTAAATACAAATCCCACAGAACATTTTGATACTATGTGCATTAATTCCATTAACTGGGAAATGTAAAATATTAAATTCCAAAGGTCAAATGTTTTTAAAATTATAATTCACTTCCAATTTAAAAAAAATAAAAACGGTCTAATTTCAATTCAAGTCAAATTCCATAACTGAAAAAAATACAAAATTGAATTTAAAACAATTCTCCACTTCAGGAGTGAATTCAAGAATTGAAATGGAATTTCTAATTAAGTCGGAATTGACTCCTGGACTAACCTGAAAATCCTTACTCGGAATGTATCCTGCGGCACGGAAGGATACCATATTGGAGTGATCCAATAGCTCACATAACCGTGTTTACATACTTAATCTTCGTTGTTGTTGTTTCTTCTTTAACCCACCTATGTATCTTTAGTGTTTTCCTTCTCTCTGTGTTGCTCTCTGTCTCTGTTGCCTGCCTGACTGTGTGTGTGTGTGTGTGTGATGCAGATGTTTGCAGAGATAAGGGTGTGTGTTGGAACTTACTGTACTGGAACATAAGTGAACAACGGATTATGTGATTGGCTGCTGAGTCGTGCTGACATACTTTACACAGATTGCACCTTCACCCCAATCCCTTCCTGCTTTTTAGAATCTGAGGCCAACATTAACAAAGCAGATGACAGTGCAGAAATCACCAGGAGTGGAAAGGACTAATATCTAATACTTTGTCTGTCTCGGTTTTAAAACTTTTATTTGTATTTCCCCCAGGAAAATGTTTACTGTTTTAAACATAATTTCCTGCAATTCTGCGTATTTTGACATGACTATAGGCCTATGACCAGGGTGGAAGACAGGTCAGATGTATTCAGGACGACTTCGTTACTGGACAGTGAGGTCTAGAAGTATTTGGACAGTGACACATTGTTTGTTGTTTTGGCTCTGTTCTCCAGCACTTTGAATTAGAAATGATACAATGTCTATAAGGTTAAAGTGCAGACTGTCATCTTTAGGGTTTTCACCCATATCAAACTGTTTAGGAATTACAGCACTTTTTCTACATAGTCCCCCCATTTTAGGGAACCAAAAGCATTTGGACAAATGTATTTATAAGTGTATTAAAGTAGTCAAAAGTTGTGTATTTGTTCCCATATTCCTAGCACGCAATGACTACATCAAGCTTGTGTCTCTACAAACGTGTTGGATGCTTTCGCAATTTGCTTTGGTTGTGTTTCAGATCATTTTGTGCCCAATATAAATGAATAGTATTGTAAACACTTTTATTGTAAATAAGAATAGATATATGTTTCTCAACACTTCTACGTGAATGTGGATACTACCATGATTATGGATAATGATGAATGAATCGTGAACAATGATGTGTGAGAAAGTTACAGACGTACAAAGATCATACCCCTTACCCGGTTCACTTCCATGCTCACCGAAGACCTTGATAGAATATATTTATTCTTATTTACAATAAATGTGTTTACAATACTCCATTCTGCTGGCTGTTTGAGACGCTTTAGAAGCCAAGTTCTCAGGGATGTGCCCCTCAGATTGCTGATTGACGATTAGACGCCCAATTCGCCCGCCTCATTCTCACAAACTTATCCAACTTATTAGGACATTTTTCGTTGTGTGCAAAAAACCTAACCATACTATAAACTTCACTAAACACTAAAAGGTTGATCAAAAAGGAGATGAGTAAAAATGCAGTTGATAGCTTGATACTGTTACTGTCTTTACACCTACGAACAAACTCACGAGGACGGACACGAAGGCTGAGCTTGGCTTTGTATTTCCCCACCGTGTGACCCAGGAGGACACGAAGGCTGAGCTTGGCTTTGTATTTCCCCACTGTGTGACCCAGGAGGACACGAAGGCTGAGCTTGGCTTTGTATTTCCCCACCGTGTGACCCAGGAGGACACGAAGGCTGAGCTTGGCTTTGTATTTCCCCACCGTGTGACCCAGGAGAACACGAAGGCTGAGCTTGGCTTTGTATTTCCCCACCGTGTGACCCAGGAGGACACGAAGGCTGAGCTTGGCTTTGTATTTCCCCATCGTGTGACCCAGGAGGACACGAAGGCTGAGCTTGGCTTTGTATTTCCCTACCGTGTGACCCAGGAGGACATGAAGGCCGAGCTTGGCTTTGTATTTCCCCAACGTGTGACCCAGGAGGACACGAAGGCTGAGCTTGGCTTTGTATTTCCCCACCGTGTGACCCAGGAGGACACGAAGGCTGAGCTTGGCTTTGTATTTCCCCACCGTGTGACCCAGGAGGACACGAAGGCTGAGCTTGACTTTGTATTTCCCCACCGTGTGACCCAGGAGGACACGAAGGCTGAGCTTGGCTTTGTATTTCCCCACCGTGTGACCCAGGAGGACACGAAGGCTGAGCTTGGCTTTGTATTTCCCCACCGTGTGACCCAGGAGGACACGAAGGCTGAGCTTGACTTTGTATTTCCCCACCGTGTGACCCAGGAGGACACGAAGGCTGAGCTTGGCTTTGTATTTCCCCACCGTGTGACCCAGGAGGACACGAAGGCTGAGCTTGGCTTTGTATTTCCCCATCGTGTGACCCAGGAGGACACGAAGGCTGAGCTTGGCTTTGTATTTCCCCAACGTGTGACCCAGGAGGACACGAAGGCTGAGCTTGGCTTTGTATTTCCCCACCGTGTGACCCAGGAGGACACGAAGGCTGAGCTTGGCTTTGTATTTCCCCACCGTGTGACCCAGGAGGACACGAAGGCTGAGCTTGGCTTTGTATTTCCCCACCGTGTGACCCAGGAGGACACGAAGGCTGAGCTTGGCTTTGTATTTCCCCACCGTGTGACCCAGGAGGACACGAAGGCTGAGCTTGACTTTGTATTTCCCCACCGTGTGACCCAGGAGGACACGAAGGCTGAGCTTGGCTTTGTATTTCCCCACCGTGTGACCCAGGAGGACACGAAGGCTGAGCTTGGCTTTGTATTTCCCCATCGTGTGACCCAGGAGGACACGAAGGCTGAGCTTGGCTTTGTATTTCCCCAACGTGTGACCCAGGAGGACACGAAGGCTGAGCTTGGCTTTGTATTTCCCCACCGTGTGACCCAGGAGGACACGAAGGCTGAGCTTGGCTTTGTATTTCCCCACCGTGTGACCCAGGAGGACACGAAGGCTGAGCTTGGCTTTGTATTTCTCCACCGTGTGACGTTGACTGTACGACGTTATTGGATTGTTTCAGAAGATAGAGCTGATTTGAAGAAAACCTCATGCACAACTTTTAGAACAACATTACAATATTATTAATATTGATTTAAGAGTTTGTAATTTGTAATGTTTTCTTTTGGTGCTCTAAGTTACTATTAAAAGGTGTTTCCGGCATTGAGAAATAGGTGCTACACTCACATTGATGTGAATCGACATGTTTTCTGTTCTGTGCTATTAGTTTGTGTGTCTTGCTCTCTGCAAAACGCTGGTCATTTGGTCTTAGGAAGCTTTTGTAGGCCCGCGGATCAATTTCCCAAAACGAAAGAAGAAAAGAAATCGGGGTCTCAACTTACTGTTGAGAGTTAGAATTGTAGAAAAAACAAGGTGCCATTTCTAAATGTGGTTGTGCATCAGCAGTTATCCTCTTGTTATGTCAGTCACTGACAGTCATTCAATTAGCCCATGTCCGCTAACCATTTTAGGTTGGTAAGTTAGTCTAGCCAGCAATCTAAACTTAGTAGTAATCATGGTCGAATTATGGGTAATGATTTAATGAGTTGGGGTGAGATGTATGCCTCCCCCAGTGCTATAATTAGGTTAGTTAGTTGTTATAGCGGGTTAGTTTAATGAGTTGGGGTGAGCTGTATGCCTCCCCCAGTGCTATAATTTGGTTAGTTAGTTGTTATAGCGGGTTAGTTTAATGAGTTGGGGTGAGCTGTATGCCTCCCCCAGTGCTATAATTTGGTTAGTTAGTTGTTATAGCGGGTTAGTTTAATGAGTTGTGGTTAGCTGTATGCCTCCCCCAGTGCTATAATTTGGTTAGTTAGTTGTTATAGCGGGTTAGTTTAATGAGTTGGGGTGAGCTGTATGCCTCCCCCAGTGCTATAATTTGGTTAGTTAGTTGTTATAGTGGGTTAGTTTAATGAGTTGGGGTGAGCTGTATGCCTCCCCCAGTGCTATAATTTGGTTAGTTAGTTGTTATAGTGGGTTAGTTTAATGAGTTGGGGTGAGCTGTATGCCTCCCCCAGTGCTATAATTTGGTTGGTAGAATATATTTCTATTCTGATTTCAGATTTAAATAGCAGAGAAGTAGACTAAGTTTTTCTGTACGTTTTTGGGAAAGGCGTCAATTCTGAAAACAGATGTTTATATTAACAGTTTTGCACTTTTCATGTAGCCTAATTTGGGCCAGCTAATATTCTTTCCACCGATCACGCAACATTATGGACTAAACGTTCAAATCCTGTTGCTGCAAGATTATTTCGCTTCGGCGATACTGGTCAAATTACGATCCTACATCTGTATGTGTAAGACACAGTAACTGAGAATAACTGGTATCAGGCTTTGATTTATGAAACACCATGAATGACACCGAGACGCAACTGAAAATGGATGCTTCACTCAGTAGGCTTTGTACACTAATTGAGCAGACTGACAGAGATTAATTTGTTGTGTAGAGATGTGCACAGGAGAGCACTCATACAGGATCCCAGAACCCATCATGTGACTAATTACATTGATTTTTGTTATCCATTTAGGCAGTTCATAATTGATGCTCCTCCAAGTTAATATTTGCATAATTAGAACATCTTGTTTTTTTACCCATTTCAGATTCGTGTAAATGTTTTCAAGGATCAAATGAAGTGTCGTCATCCTAGAAAATCAGATTAGATTCAGCAATTTGTCTTTTCCACTTTTTGAATTTCAAAGCATAGATTTGTGATTTGTTTGGGATTTTCCTTTGGAATGCTTGTAATTAGTGGGAGTGATCGGAGGAGAAGGTGCAGAGACAGATAGAGTTTCTGCTTTCACAGGATGCAGATGATCTTATTGTCATGACTCATTATTGGGCTGCGGTGTCAGAGGCTCCTGGTGTGGATGTGTCTATGAGTCATCTGATAGGATGCTGAGGAATGACTCTTCTAAGGAATAATAATGCTTAGAGTTGACTTTGTGTTGAGAGTCAATCCAAACACGTACTGTGTGATCATTTAGTTGTGTTGATGATGTTTTGATAATCACTATTTGTAGGTGTAGCCTTATAATTGATAAGGATGTTCCATTTTTCCTACCCTCAGTCTTTATTTGTTGTTAGTAACTTTCTTCTAACCAAGACATGTAGGAGTCCTTACCCTTTGTATCTCCCTCTCTCCACTCTCCAAGGCTAAACCACTAAGGAAACTCATCCAGCAGACCTTCAAACAATTTGCCAACCTAAACGATGAACAGAGCATTCACAAGTTCTTTGAGATCCTGTCCCCCATTTACAGATTCGACAAGGAATGTTTTAAATGTGCCCTTGGGGTAAGTAGGCTAGTGATAGAGGTTTCACCATCCCACTGTGATAACGCTTGGCTGTCCTCAGGGAAACACTGGCTGGCAGGGTTCCAGATAGGAAGAGCTCAGCTCAGTAGCCTTCATGACGTGTTTCACAGTGACACCTGCTGGGCATATCAAACACTGTTGCTTCTTTCATCTGACTGTCTGTCTGTCTGTCTGTCCGTCCTGCCTGTCTGTCTGTCTGTCTGTCTGTCTGTCTGTCCTGCCTCTGTCTGTCTGTCTGTCCTGCCTGTGTCTGTCTGTCTGTCCTGCCTGTCTCTCTGTCTGTCTGTCTGTCTGTTTGTCTGTCCTGCCTGTGTCTGTCTGTCCTGTCTGTCTGTCTGTCTGCCCGTCTGTGCTGCCTGTCTCTCTGTCTGTCTGTCTGACTGTCTGCCTGTCTGTCTGTCTGTCTGTCTGTCTGCCTGTCTGTCTGTCTCTGTGTCCATCTCTCTGTATTCTAGTCCAGTTGGATTATCTCTGTGGAGCTTGCCATTGGACCTGAGGAGGGCATCAGCTACCTGACAGACAAAGGCTCAACTGTGAGTACTGCTGAGTTATCAAGCCTTTCCTTGATTCACATTTTATTCACATTCTTCTGTACATTTTGTACAATTACATTTCCTACCCAATTCAGGTCTTATTCAGTCGTTCAGTGACGTTCAGGCTAGCCAGGAAGATGATAACCACCATGGATGTTTCATTCTGTGCTTTCTGTTCTGTCTGTGTTTTCAGCCGACACATCTGGCCAACTTCACCCAGGTACAGACCATCCAGTACTCCAGCACGGAGGACAAGGTGCGCCAGGGGATGCTGCTGCTCAATGTGGCTGGAGCCCCTGAGGTACTGTGTGTGTGTGTGTGTGTGTGTGTGTGTGTGTGTGTGTGTGTGTGTGTGTGTGTGTGTGTGTGTGTGTGTGTGTGTGTGTGTGTGTGAGCATGTATGAATTCAGTAACATGCCCTGCAGTGGCCTCAGTGAAGTTATTTCCAGCACTGTGGCTGGTTGACAGATGAGGAACTCTGAGCAGTAAACACTTGATTGACCACTAAGGGATTCTCCTAGGGAAGAAGACGCACCCCTGATACTATCAAAACATACTCCTCCCTGCATGGGTTCTTTGATGGACTGTGTGTGTGTGTTCGTCCTCTCACTTCTCTCCTTTGATGTGCTGTGCTTTGTCCTAACTGGAGGTCTCAGCTGGAGGAGGTAGCCCTGCTGATGAAGCCTCTTTGTTGTCTGACTGTCTGTCTTTCTGACTGTCTGTGTCTGTCTGTCTGTCTGTCTGTCTGTCTGTCTGTCTGTCTGTCTGTCTGTCTGTCTGTCTGTCTGTCTGTCTGTCTGTCTGTCTGTCTGTCTTTCTGACTGACTGACTGACTGACTGACTGACTGTCTGTCTGTCTGTCTGTCTGTCTGTCTGTCTGTCTGTCTGTCTCTCTCACTCCCTCTTGGAGTGACACCAAACACCTCTGTCTGTCTGTCTGTCTGTCTGACTGTCTGTGACTGTCTGTCTGTGACTGTCTGACTGTGTCTGTTTGACTGTCTGTCTGTGTATCTGTGTCTGTCTGTGACTGTCTGACTGTGTCTGTTTGACTGTCTGTCTGACTGTGTCTGTTTGACTGTCTGTCTGTGACTGTGACTGTCTGTCTGACTCTCTGACTGTGTCTGTCTGTCTGTCTGACTCTCTGACTGTGTCTGTCTGTGACTGTCTGTCTGACTGTGTCTGTTTGACTGTCTCTGTGTGTATCTGTGTGTGTCTGCAGCCTCTGACGGTGACCACAGCGTCTCTGAACACGGCAGAGAACATGGCGGATCTGATAGATGGATACTGTCGCCTGGTCAACGGAGTCTCCCAGTCCTTCATCGTCCGCGTTCAAAAGGGTACGCTAACGCTGCTGCTGACACCTTTACACTGAGTGGAGGGGTTTTACACACACCCACAATAACAACAGGATCTGGATAATAACAAGGCCGACACAGAGAGAGAGGGAACGTCTGAAACACTAACACTGCTGCTGACACCTTTACACTGAGTGGAGGGGTTTTACACACACCCACAATAACAACAGGATCTGGATAATAACAAGGCCGACACAGAGAGAGAGGGAACGTCTGAAACACTAACACTGCTGCTGACACCTTTACACTGAGTGGAGGGGTTTTACACACACCCACAATAACAACAGGATCTGGATAATAACAAGGCCGACACAGAGAGAGAGGGAACGTCTGAAACACTAACACTGCTGCTGACACCTTTACACTGAGTGGAGGGCTTTTACACACACCCACAATAACAACAGGATCTGGATAATAACAAGGCCGACACAGAGAGAGAGGGAACGTCTGAAACACTAACACTGCTGCTGACACCTTTACACTGAGTGGAGGGCTTTTACACACACCCACAATAACAACAGGATCTGGATAATAACAAGGCCGACACAGAGAGAGAGGGAACGTCTGAAACACTAACACTGCTGCTGACACCTTTACACTGAGTGGAGGGGTTTTACACACACCCACAATAACAACAGGATCTGGATAATAACAAGGCCGACACAGAGAGAGAGGGAACGTCTGAAACACTAACACTGCTGCTGACACCTTTACACTGAGTGGAGGGCTTTTACACACACCCACAATAACAACAGGATCTGGATAATAACAAGGCCAACACAGAGAGAGAGGGAACGTCTGAAACACTAACACTGCTGCTGACACCTTTACACTGAGTGGAGGGGTTTTACACACACCCACAATAACAACAGGATCTGGATAATAACAAGGCCGACACAGAGAGAGAGGGAACGTCTGAAACACTAACACTGCTGCTGACACCTTTACACTGAGTGGAGGGCTTTTACACACACCCACAATAACAACAGGATCTGGATAATAACAAGGCCGACACAGAGAGAGAGGGAACGTCTGAAACACTAACGCTGCTGCTGACACCTTTACACTGAGTGGAGGGCTTTTACACACACCCACAATAACAACAGGATCTGGATAATAACAAGGCCGACACAGAGAGAGAGGGAACGTCTGAAACACTAACACTGCTGCTGACACCTTTACACTGAGTGGAGGGCTTTTACACACACCCACAATAACAACAGGATCTGGATAATAACAAGGCTGACACAGAGAGAGAGGGAACGTCTGAAACACTAACACTGCTGCTGACACCTTTACACTGAGTGGAGGGCTTTTACACACACCCACAATAACAACAGGATCTGGATAATAACAAGGCCGACACAGAGAGAGAGGGAACGTCTGAAACACTAACACTGCTGCTGACACCTTTACACTGAGTGGAGGGGTTTTACACACACCCACAATAACAACAGGATCTGGATAATAACAAGGCCGACACAGAGAGAGAGGGAACGTCTGAAACACTAACACTGCTGCTGACACCTTTACACTGAGTGGAGGGGTTTTACACACACCCACAATAACAACAGGATCTGGATAATAACAAGGCCGACACAGAGAGAGAGGGAACGTCTGAAACACTAACACTGCTGCTGACACCTTTACACTGAGTGGAGGGCTTTTACACACACCCACAATAACAACAGGATCTGGATAATAACAAGGCCGACACAGAGAGAGAGGGAACGTCTGAAACACTAACACTGCTGCTGACACCTTTACACTGAGTGGAGGGCTTTTACACACACCCACAATAACAACAGGATCTGGATAATAACAAGGCCGACACAGAGAGAGAGGGAACGTCTGAAACACTAACACTGCTGCTGACACCTTTACACTGAGTGGAGGGGTTTTACACACACCCACAATAACAACAGGATCTGGATAATAACAAGGCCGACACAGAGAGAGAGGGAACGTCTGAAACACTAACACTGCTGCTGACACCTTTACACTGAGTGGAGGGGTTTTACACACACCCACAATAACAACAGGATCTGGATAATAACAAGGCCGACACAGAGAGAGAGGGAACGTCTGAAACACTAACGCTGCTGCTGACACCTTTACACTGAGTGGAGGGGTTTTACACACACCCACAATAACAACAGGATCTGGATAATAACAAGGCCGACACAGAGAGAGAGAGGGAACGTCTGAAACACTAACACTGCTGCTGACACCTTTACACTGAGTGGAGGGGTTTTACACACACCCACAATAACAACAGGATCTGGATAATAACAAGGCCGACACAGAGAGAGAGGGAACGTCTGAAACACTAACACTGCTGCTGACACCTTTACACTGAGTGGAGGGCTTTTACACACACCCACAATAACAACAGGATCTGGATAATAACAAGGCCGACACAGAGAGAGAGGGAACGTCTGAAACACTAACGCTGCTGCTGACACCTTTACACTGAGTGGAGGGGTTTTACACACACCCACAATAACAACAGGATCTGGATAATAACAAGGCCGACACAGAGAGAGAGGGAACGTCTGAAACACTAACACTGCTGCTGACACCTTTACACTGAGTGGAGGGCTTTTACACACACCCACAATAACAACAGGATCTGGATAATAACAAGGCCGACACAGAGAGAGAGGGAACGTCTGAAACACTAACACTGCTGCTGACACCTTTACACTGAGTGGAGGGGTTTTACACACACCCACAATAACAACAGGATCTGGATAATAACAAGGCCGACACAGAGAGAGAGGGAACGTCTGAAACACTAACACTGCTGCTGACACCTTTACACTGAGTGGAGGGGTTTTACACACACCCACAATAACAACAGGATCTGGATAATAACAAGGCCGACACAGAGAGAGAGGGAACGTCTGAAAAACAGTGAGCAGACATTCCCCTTTTCCTCTATGTAGTGGACGTTCAGACTGACATGCTGCTGTGTTGTGTACTGTGGACAATGGACATGACTGTGTTAGAGCAGTGGTGGAAAGAGCTCCAGACTCCACTGCTCTGAGGCTGGATTGTAGGGTCACAGATTGATAGATGTAATAGGATTTATTTAACCTTTAGTTATACAGGTGTGTCCATGAAGAACACATTGTTATTTACAATGACGACCTGTCAAACACATCAATACACATCAATTACACGATACACATCTATATACACATCAATTACACGATACACATCTATATACACATCAATTACACGATACACATCTATATACACATCAATTACACGATACACATCTATATACACATCAATTACACGATACACATCTATATACACATCAATTACACAATACACATCTATATACACATCAATTACACAATACACATCTATATACACATCAATTACACAATGCACATCTATATACACATCAATTACACGATACACATCTATATACACATCAATTACACAATGCACATCTATATACACATCAATTACACGATACACATCTATATACACATCAATTACACGATACACATCTATATACACATCAATTACACGATACACATCTATATACACATCAATTACACAATGCACATCTATATACACATCAATTACACGATACACATCTATATACACATCAATTACACGATACACATCTATATACACATCAATTACACGATACACATCTATATACACATCAATTACACAATGCACATCTATATACACATCAATTACACGATACACATCTATATACACATCAATTACACAATGCACATCTATATACACATCAATTACACGATACACATCTATATACACATCAATTACACGATACACATCTATATACACATCAATTACACGATACACATCTATATACACATCAATTACACGATACACATCTATATACACATCAATTACACAATGCACATCTATATACACATCAATTACACGATACACATCTATATACACATCAATTACACAATGCACATCTATATACACATCAATTACACGATACACATCTATATACACATCAATTACACGATACACATCTATATACACATCAATTACACAATGCACATCTATATACACATCAATTACACGATGCACATCTATATACACATCAATTACACAATACACATCTATATACACATCAATTACACAATGCACATCTATATACACATCAATTACACGATACACGTCTATATACACATCAATTACACAATACACATCTATATACACATCAATTACACGATGCACATCTATATACACATCAATTACACGATACACATCTATATACACATAAATTACACAATGCACATCTATATACACATCAATTACACGATACACATCTATATACACATAAATTACACAATGCACATCTATATACACATCAATTACACGATACACGTCTATATACACATCAATTATACGATACACATCTATATACACATCAATTACACAATGCACATCTATATACACATCAATTACACGATACACGTCTACATTCACATCAATTACACGATACACGAAAAGCAAACCCAAAACCCAAAAGGTAAGACATAATCATATGAAACATACACATTGGTCAGTAAGTGAGCCCACATTCATATGTTTTGTAACAGATTTTCATTTCAGATTATAGGTGTGGTGATAATGTTGTAATTGGCATAATGTTTTTCCAGTAAGACTCTTCTCTGCTTTAGGCTCATAAATGAAAGAATGTTACATATTTGATGTCTCATATTATGAAATGATATTAATAATGATGCATGTGTGACTGTGGGCATTAGAATGGATCCTGTTGATGGACTGTAACTGTACTGCTAACCCTACATATAACTCCCTCTAACAATCACCAACAGAGGGAGAGAGAGCGCTACCTTCCATCCCAAAGTCCACCCCGAAGTAAGTACATGTCTCTCTCTCTCCTCTATATCTCTCTCTCCTATCTCTTCTCTCTCTATCCTCTATCTCTCTCTCCTCTATATCTCTCTCTCCTATCTCTTCTCTCTTTCTCCTATATCTTCTATCTCTGCTCTCTCTATCTATCTCTCCTCTCTCTATATCTCCTCTCTATCTATCTCTCCTCTCTCTATCTCTCCTCTCTATCTATCTGTCCTCTCTATCTCTCCTCTCTCTATATCTCCTCTCTATCTCTCCTCTCCTCTCTATCTCTCCTCTCTCTATCTCTCCTCTATATCTCTCCTCTCTATATCTCCTCTCTATCTCTCCTCTCTTCTCTATCTCTCCTCTCTCATCTGGAAAGTTTCTTCCAGGCAGCATATCATGTTTCAGTCAGGTGCTCTGAAAACCAACACAAGCCTTGCTCCCCTCCTACTGCTTCTTTTTGGCAGAATCATGAGGAATTTCTCTGACCCTGTTTTGAGTCCCCGCCCCTCTGACCCCCCAACCCTTTAACCATATCCTATTGGAAGTGCTGATGGGCCTACTTATCGGGATCCCCCTGCAGCACCCCTGCCAAACATGCCCTGCCAGTGAATGGAATGGTCCTGGAACTGTCTGTAACAGAGCCCAGTCATAGTGCCACAGTGTGGACAGGCCAGTCTGTCTTTCTGTTCTGTTGTCTGGTGACTGGAGAAACCATCCTTTCACAGGGAAATGTACAGCACTCATCTGTTCAAACCTGTATTCCACAGAGTCTCCAACCATGAGAAGCGTCTGGATGGGGGGGTCCGGACAAGGGTTGCATGTGTCTCAGGTAGGACCTTCTCACTCTCTCTTTTCACGTCTCCTGGGTTTGGGGTCGGAAGAGGTTTGGGGTCGGAAGAGGTTTGGGGTCAGATGAGGTTTGGGGTCAGATGAGGTTTGGGGTCAGATGATGTTTGGGGTCAGAAGAGGTTTGGGGTCAGATGAGGTTTGGGGTCAGAAGAGGTTTGGGGTCGGAAGAGGTTTGGGGTCAGAAGAGGTTTGGGGTCAGATGAGGTTAGGTATTGTACTGGGACTGTGAAGCTGTTGATACGTTGTCTTGTTGGTCTTTGCCATGGTAACAAAACAGTTTTCCACACAGAAGCCTTTACTGAAATGAGTATCTGCCATGTTAACTATCCCATAATTGACTGGTTTATTAGTGCATGCAGTGGTGACAGACAGGATGCAGAGATGTCAGTAGAATACATCAGTCAGCTAGATGTCTGACATGTGCTTTGATATGAGCACTCTGATGCTCCGGTGGAGCTGAACACATAGTATGAGTAGAATAGTGAAAGTACATATGGCTCCCTCTTCCTACACAATGTTCACCACATCCTAGTGGGCTGTTGAAGCACCATACAAGCTACATTACATTTTATAGTCTTCTGGTCCTATCTGGCAATGCCTAGGTTGAGTCCCAAATGGGACCCTATCCCCTTTATAGGGCACTATTTTTTACCAGGTTCTATAGGGATCTGGTGATGTGGTTTGTTGGTTATCTAGCTGATATATTGGTGTAGTCTGGCCTAGATTTAGGTTCACATTTTTTGGGGGGGGTTTAATTTATTGGTACCTGTAAAACATCACTATGAATCAACCATCAATCAGACGGCTCTATAAAACATCACTATGAATCAACCATCAGTCTGTTATCAGACGGCTCTGTAGAACATCACTATGAATCAACCATCAGTCTGTTATCAGACGACTCTATAAAACATCACTATGAATCAACCATCAGTCTGTTATCAGACGGCTCTGTAGAACATCACTATGAATCAACCATCAGTCTGTTATCAGACGGCTCTATAAAACATCACTATGAATCAACCATCAGTCTGTTATCAGACGGCTCTATAAAACATCACTATGAATCAACCATCAGTCTGTTATCAGACGGCTCTATAAAACATCACTATGAATCAACCATCAGTCTGTTATCAGACGGCTCTGTAGAACATCACTATGAATCAACCATCAGTCTGTTATCAGACGGCTCTGTAGAACATCACTATGAATCAACCATCAGTCTGTTATCAGACGACTCTGTAGAACATCACTATGAATCAACCATCAGTCTGTTATCAGACGGCTCTGTAGAACATCACTATGAATCAACCATCAGTCTGTTATCAGACGGCTCTGTAGAACATCACTATGAATCAACCATCAGTCTGTTATCAGACGGCTCTATAAAACATCACTATGAATCAACCATCAGTCTGTTATCAGACGACTCTGTAGAACATCACTATGAATCAACCATCAGTCTGTTATCAGACGGCTCTATAAAACATCACTATGAATCAACCATCAGTCTGTTATCAGACGACTCTGTAGAACATCACTATGAATCAACCATCAGTCTGTTATCAGACGGCTCTGTAGAACATCACTATGAATCAACCATCAATCAGACGGCTCTATAAAACATCACTATGAATCAACCATCAGTCTGTTATCAGACGGCTCTATAAAACATCACTATGAATCAACCATCAATCAGACGGCTCTATAAAACATCACTATGAATCAACCATCAGTCTGTTATCAGACGGCTCTATAAAACATCACTATGAATCATCCATCAGTCTGTTATCAGACGACTCTATAAAACATCACTATGAATCAACCATCAGTCTGTTATCAGACGGCTCTATAAAACATCACTATGAATCAACCATCAGTCTGTTATCAGACGACTCTGTAGAACATCACTATGAATCAACCATCAGGACCAGACAAGACCAATGGCACAAATTACACCCAAGGTTACATTTCACCAGCCAGCCAAGTACTGTCTGGCTCTGGCAATACATCCTCACCCCACAGCACCTCATCTATCAACTTAACACTGTGTCAGTGGGCACAGGCCTGTGTGTGTGTGTGGACGTGTTTAACTATTTAACTAATAGTAAACAAACAAACATTTGAACAACTGGGGGCATATTGTTAGTCTCAACAAGGTCAAAGGCTATTTCTAGGAGGTTTAGGGTTAAGATTAAAATTAGGCTAGGGTACGGATTATTATAATATATATATTTTGAACCTTTATTTAACTAGGCTAGTTAAGAACAAATTCTTATTTACAATGACGGCCTATCGGGGGAACAGTGGCCTTGTTCAGGGGCAGAACGACAGATTTTTACCTTGTCAGCCAGGGGATTCGATCCAGCAACCTTTTGGTTACTAGTCCAATGCTCTAACCACTAGGCTACCTGCCACCCCAGGGGTTAGGGTTAGGGGTTAGGGAAAATAGGATTTTGAATGGTACTGAATTGTGTGTCCCCACAAGGTTACTGTAGCTGTGCAAGACTGTGTGTGTGTCTGTGTGTGTGTGTCCTCTCCATCCTATCTCTCCAGTTTAAATGT
This sequence comes from Oncorhynchus mykiss, assembly GCF_057628025.1. Classification (NCBI taxonomy): domain Eukaryota; kingdom Metazoa; phylum Chordata; class Actinopteri; order Salmoniformes; family Salmonidae; genus Oncorhynchus; species Oncorhynchus mykiss. The sequence continues at coordinate 11,143,266 of NC_143023.1, forward strand.
CACAGAGCTCTTCCCCCAGTGTCTGGCCCACATCACAGTAGAATGTTAATGACTACTGGGTGAGTGTCAGATAAAGAGCTGATTGAGAGGGTGGATGGAGCAGGGAGGAGCAGGGTGGAGCACGGGACAGACAGGCTTGTGTGCATATGGTCCCATTGACACAGCACACTCAGAACGAATAGAGGGATGCTTGTGTGAAACTCGAGTCCCCCCATATGATCATGATGGTACTGGGGAGAAGTCTTGTTGTGGCACCCTATTCCCTATATAATGGCACCCTATTCAGGGCACTACTTTGGACCCTGGTTGAAAGTAGTGCACTACATAGGGAATAAGGTTCTGAAGACCCATGCTAGATATGCTCAGGCATCACTGTAGTTGAATGTATTGTCATGTTGTATAACTCTCTTATTCCCTGTCATTACCTTGTCATTATAACACGATAAGGTTGTGCACGGTTCAGTTGAGATAGTTCTGATGCAGAATGTTCTGACCTTTATTTCCTTTGTTTTGTCTTTATTTAGTATGGTTAGGGCGTGAGTTGGGTGGGTAGTCTATGTTTTGTGTTTATTTAGTATGGTCAGGGCGTGAGTTGGGTGGGCAGTCTATGTTTTGTGTTTATTTAGTATGGTCAGGGCGTGAGTTGGGTGGGTAGTCTATGTTTTGTGTTTATTTAGTATGGTCAGGGCGTGAGTTGGGGTGGGTAGTCTATGTTTTGTCTTTATTTAGTATGGTCAGGGCGTGAGTTGGGTGGGTAGTCTATGTTTTGTGTTTATTTAGTATGGTCAGGGCGTGAGTTGGGTGGGCAGTCTTTGTTTTGTCTTTATTTAGTATGGTCAGGGTGTGAGTTGGGTGGGTAGTCTATGTTTTGTGTTTATTTAGTATGGTCAGGGCGTGAGTTGGGGTGGGCAGTCTTTGTTTTGTCTTTATTTAGTATGGTCAGGGCGTGAGTTGGGTGGGTAGTCTATGTTTTGTGTTTATTTAGTATGGTCAGGGCGTGAGTTGGGTGGGTAGTCTGTGTTTTGTGTTTATTTAGTATGGTCAGGGCGTGAGTTGGGTGGGTAGTCTATGTTTTGTGTTTATTTAGTATGGTCAGGGCGTGAGTTGGGTGGGCAGTCTTTGTTTTGTCTTTATTTAGTATGGTCAGGGTGTGAGTTGGGTGGGTAGTCTATGTTTTGTGTTTATTTAGTATGGTCAGGGCGTGAGTTGGGTGGGTAGTCTATGTTTTGTGTTTATTTAGTATGGTCTGGGCGTGAGTTGGGTGGGTAGTCTATGTTTTGTGTTTATTTAGTATGGTCAGGGCGTGAGTTGGGTGGGTAGTCTATGTTTTGTGTTTATTTAGTATGGTCAGGGCATGAGTTGGGTGGGTAGTCTATGTTTTGTGTTTATTTAGTATGGTCAGGGCGTGAGTTGGGGTGGGTAGTCTATGTTTTGTCTTTATTTAGTATGGTCAGGGCGTGAGTTGGGTGGGTAGTCTATGTTTTGTGTTTATTTAGTATGGTCAGGGCGTGAGTTGGGTGGGCAGTCTTTGTTTTGTCTTTATTTAGTATGGTCAGGGTGTGAGTTGGGTGGGTAGTCTATGTTTTGTGTTTATTTAGTATGGTCAGGGCGTGAGTTGGGGTGGGCAGTCTTTGTTTTGTCTTTATTTAGTATGGTCAGGGCGTGAGTTGGGTGGGTAGTCTATGTTTTGTGTTTATTTAGTATGGTCAGGGCGTGAGTTGGGTGGGTAGTCTATGTTTTGTGTTTATTTAGTATGGTCAGGGCGTGAGTTGGGTGGGTAGTCTATGTTTTGTGTTTATTTAGTATGGTCAGGGCGTGAGTTGGGTGGGTAGTCTATGTTTTGTGTTTATTTAGTATGGTCAGGGCGTGAGTTGGGTGGGTAGTCTATGTTTTGTGTTTATTTAGTATGGTCAGGGCGTGAGTTGGGTGGGCAGTCTTTGTTTTGTCTTTATTTAGTATGGTCAGGGTGTGAGTTGGGTGGGTAGTCTATAATTTGTGTTTATTTAGTATGGTCAGGGCGTGAGTTGGGGTGGGCAGTCTTTGTTTTGTCTTTATTTAGTATGGTCAGGGCGTGAGTTGGGGTGGGCAGTCTTTGTTTTGTCTTTATTTAGTATGGTCAGGGCGTGAGTTGGGTGGGTAGTCTATGTTTTGTGTTTATTTAGTATGGTCAGGGCGTGAGTTGGGTGGGTAGTCTATGTTTTGTGTTTCAATCAGAGGCAGGTGTTAGTCATTGTCTCTGATTGGGAACCATATTTAGGTAGCCTGTTTTCTGTTGGGGTTTGTGGGTGGTTGTTTTCAGTCTTTGTGTGTCTGCACCAGATAGAACTGTTTAGGTTGTCACGTTTGTTGTTTTGTCATTTGAAGTGTTCAGTTTTGATTATTATTAAATTAAGATGAACACTAACCACGCTGCGCTTTGGTCCTCTTCTTCCACCGACGACAACCGTTACAAGATGAATGTTGGCACCGTGTCTTAGAAGTGTTTGTTTTCCTCTCTTCTCTGAGTGGTCATGGACTTTGTATGACCCTGATAGAATGAAATCAGGGTGTGAGTTGGGGTGGGCAGTCTTTGTTTTGTCTTTATTTAGTATGGTCAGGGCGTGAGTTGGGTGGGCAGTCTATGTTTTGTGTTTATTTAGTATGGTCAGGGCGTGAGTTGGGTGGGTAGTCTATGTTTTGTGTTTATTTAGTATGGTCAGGGCGTGAGTTGGGGTGGGTAGTCTATGTTTTGTCTTTATTTAGTATGGTCAGGGCGTGAGTTGGGTGGGTAGTCTATGTTTTGTGTTTATTTAGTATGGTCAGGGCGTGAGTTGGGTGGGCAGTCTTTGTTTTGTCTTTATTTAGTATGGTCAGGGTGTGAGTTGGGTGGGTAGTCTATGTTTTGTGTTTATTTAGTATGGTCAGGGCGTGAGTTGGGTGGGTAGTCTATGTTTTGTGTTTATTTAGTATGGTCAGGGCGTGAGTTGGGTGGGTAGTCTATGTTTTGTGTTTATTTAGTATGGTCAGGGCGTGAGTTGGGTGGGTAGTCTGTGTTTTGTGTTTATTTAGTATGGTCAGGGCGTGAGTTGGGTGGGTAGTCTATGTTTTGTGTTTATTTAGTATGGTCAGGGCGTGAGTTGGGTGGGCAGTCTTTGTTTTGTCTTTATTTAGTATGGTCAGGGTGTGAGTTGGGTGGGTAGTCTATGTTTTGTGTTTATTTAGTATGGTCAGGGCGTGAGTTGGGTGGGTAGTCTATGTTTTGTGTTTATTTAGTATGGTCAGGGCGTGAGTTGGGTGGGTAGTCTATGTTTTGTGTTTATTTAGTATGGTCTGGGCGTGAGTTGGGTGGGTAGTCTATGTTTTGTGTTTATTTAGTATGGTCAGGGCATGAGTTGGGTGGGTAGTCTATGTTTTGTGTTTATTTAGTATGGTCAGGGCGTGAGTTGGGGTGGGTAGTCTATGTTTTGTCTTTATTTAGTATGGTCAGGGCGTGAGTTGGGTGGGTAGTCTATGTTTTGTGTTTATTTAGTATGGTCAGGGCGTGAGTTGGGTGGGCAGTCTTTGTTTTGTCTTTATTTAGTATGGTCAGGGTGTGAGTTGGGTGGGTAGTCTATGTTTTGTGTTTATTTAGTATGGTCAGGGCGTGAGTTGGGGTGGGCAGTCTTTGTTTTGTCTTTATTTAGTATGGTCAGGGCGTGAGTTGGGTGGGTAGTCTATGTTTTGTGTTTATTTAGTATGGTCAGGGCGTGAGTTGGGTGGGTAGTCTATGTTTTGTGTTTATTTAGTATGGTCAGGGCGTGAGTTGGGTGGGTAGTCTATGTTTTGTGTTTATTTAGTATGGTCAGGGCGTGAGTTGGGTGGGTAGTCTATGTTTTGTGTTTATTTAGTATGGTCAGGGCGTGAGTTGGGTGGGTAGTCTATGTTTTGTGTTTATTTAGTATGGTCAGGGCGTGAGTTGGGTGGGCAGTCTTTGTTTTGTCTTTATTTAGTATGGTCAGGGTGTGAGTTGGGTGGGTAGTCTATAATTTGTGTTTATTTAGTATGGTCAGGGCGTGAGTTGGGGTGGGCAGTCTTTGTTTTGTCTTTATTTAGTATGGTCAGGGCGTGAGTTGGGGTGGGCAGTCTTTGTTTTGTCTTTATTTAGTATGGTCAGGGCGTGAGTTGGGTGGGTAGTCTATGTTTTGTGTTTATTTAGTATGGTCAGGGCGTGAGTTGGGTGGGTAGTCTATGTTTTGTGTTTCAATCAGAGGCAGGTGTTAGTCATTGTCTCTGATTGGGAACCATATTTAGGTAGCCTGTTTTCTGTTGGGGTTTGTGGGTGGTTGTTTTCAGTCTTTGTGTGTCTGCACCAGATAGAACTGTTTAGGTTGTCACGTTTGTTGTTTTGTCATTTGAAGTGTTCAGTTTTGATTATTATTAAATTAAGATGAACACTAACCACGCTGCGCTTTGGTCCTCTTCTTCCACCGACGACAACCGTTACAAGATGAATGTTGGCACCGTGTCTTAGAAGTGTTTGTTTTCCTCTCTTCTCTGAGTGGTCATGGACTTTGTATGACCCTGATAGAATGAAATCTCTCTGCAGACTTTGTATGACCCTGATAGAATGAAATCTCTCTGCAGACTTTGTATGACCCTGATAGAATGAAATCTCTCTGCAGACTTTGTATGATCCTGATAGAATGAAATCTCTCTGCAGACTTTGTATGATCCTGATAGAATGAAATCTCTCTGCAGACTTTGTATGATCCTGATAGAATGAAATCTCTCTGCAGACTTTGTATGACCCTGATAGAATGAAATCTCTCTGCAGACTTTGTATGATCCTGATAGAATGAAATCTCTCTGCAGACTTTGTATGATCCTGATAGAATGAAATCTCTCTGCAGACTTTGTATGATCCTGATAGAATGAAATCTCTCTGCAGACTTTGTACGATCCTGATAGAATGAAATCTCTCTGCAGACTTTGTATGATCCTGATAGAATGAAATCTCTCTGCAGACTTTGTACGATCCTGATAGAATGAAATCTCTCTGCAGACTTTGTACGATCCTGATAGAATGAAATCTCTCTGCAGACTTTGTACGATCCTGATAGAATGAAATCTCTCTGCAGACTTTGTATGATCCTGATAGAATGAAATCTCTCTGCAGACTTTGTACGATCCTGATAGAATGAAATCTCTCTGCAGACTTTGTATGATCCTGATAGAATGAAATCTCTCTGCAGACTTTGTATGATCCTGATAGAATGAAATCTCTCTGCAGACTTTGTATGATCCTGATAGAATGAAATCTCTCTGCAGACTTTGTATGATCCTGATAGAATGAAATCTCTCTGCAGACTTTGTATGATCCTGATAGAATGAAATCTCTCTGCAGACTTTGTATGATCCTGATAGAATGAAATCTCTCTGCAGACTTTGTATGATCCTGATAGAGTGAAATCTCTCTGCAGACTTTGTATGATCCTGATAGAATGAAATCTCTCTGCAGACTTTGTATGATCCTGATAGAGTGAAATCTCTCTGCAGACTTTGTATGATCCTGATAGAATGAAATCTCTCTGCAGACTTTGTATGATCCTGATAGAGTGAAATCTCTCTGCAGACTTTGTATGATCCTGATAGAATGAAATCTCTCTGCAGACTTTGTATGATCCTGATAGAGTGAAATCTCTCTGCAGACTTTGTATGATCCTGATAGAATGAAATCTCTCTGCAGACTTTGTATGATCCTGATAGAGTGAAATCTCTCTGCAGACTTTGTATGATCCTGATAGAATGAAATCTCTCTGCAGACTTTGTATGATCCTGATAGAATGAAATCTCTCTGCAGACTTTGTATGACCCTGATAGAATGAAATCTCTCTGCAGACTTTGTATGATCCTGATAGAATGAAATCTCTCTGCAGACTTTGTATGATCCTGATAGAATGAAATCTCTCTGCAGACTTTGTATGATCCTGATAGAATGAAATCTCTCTGCAGACTTTGTACGATCCTGATAGAATGAAATCTCTCTGCAGACTTTGTACGATCCTGATAGAATGAAATCTCTCTGCAGATTTTGTATGATCCTGATAGAATGAAATCTCTCTGCAGACTTTGTACGATCCTGATAGAATGAAATCTCTCTGCAGATTTTGTATGATCCTGATAGAATGAAATCTCTCTGCAGACTTTGTATGATCCTGATAGAGTGAAATCTCTCTGCAGACTTTGTATGATCCTGATAGAATGAAATCTCTCTGCAGACTTTGTACGATCCTGATAGAATGAAATCTCTCTGCAGACTTTGTATGATCCTGATAGAATGAAATCTCTCTGCAGACTTTGTATGATCCTGATAGAATGAAATCTCTCTGCAGACTTTGTATGATCCTGATAGAATGAAATCTCTCTGCAGACTTTGTATGATCCTGATAGAATGAAATCTCTCTGCAGACTTTGTATGATCCTGATAGAATGAAATCTCTCTGCAGACTTTGTATGATCCTGATAGAATGAAATCTCTCTGCAGACTTTGTATGATCCTGATAGAATGAAATCTCTCTGCAGACTTTGTATGATCCTGATAGAGTGAAATCTCTCTGCAGACTTTGTATGATCCTGATAGAATGAAATCTCTCTGCAGACTTTGTATGATCCTGATAGAATGAAATCTCTCTGCAGACTTTGTATGATCCTGATAGAATGAAATCTCTCTGCAGACTTTGTATGATCCTGATAGAGTGAAATCTCTCTGCAGACTTTGTATGATCCTGATAGAATGAAATCTCTCTGCAGACTTTGTATGATCCTGATAGAGTGAAATCTCTCTGCAGACTTTGTATGATCCTGATAGAATGAAATCTCTCTGCAGACTTTGTATGATCCTGATAGAGTGAAATCTCTCTGCAGACTTTGTATGATCCTGATAGAATGAAATCTCTCTGCAGACTTTGTATGATCCTGATAGAGTGAAATCTCTCTGCAGACTTTGTATGATCCTGATAGAATGAAATCTCTCTGCAGACTTTGTATGATCCTGATAGAGTGAAATCTCTCTGCAGACTTTGTATGATCCTGATAGAATGAAATCTCTCTGCAGACTTTGTATGATCCTGATAGAATGAAATCTCTCTGCAGACTTTGTATGATCCTGATAGAATGAAATCTCTCTGCAGACTTTGTATGATCCTGATAGAATGAAATCTCTCTGCAGACTTTGTATGACCCTGATAGAATGAAATCTCTCTGCAGACTTGGTATGATCCTGATAGAGTGAAATCTCTCTGCAGACTTTGTATGATCCTGATAGAATGAAATCTCTCTGCGGACTTTGTATGATCCTGATAGAGTGAAATCTCTCTGCAGACTTTGTATGATCCTGATAGAATGAAATCTCTCTGCAGACTTTGTATGATCCTGATAGAGTGAAATCTCTCTGCAGACTTTGTATGATCCTGATAGAATGAAATCTCTCTGCAGACTTTGTATGATCCTGATAGAATGAAATCTCTCTGCAGACTTTGTATGATCCTGATAGAATGAAATCTCTCTGCAGACTTTGTATGATCCTGATAGAATGAAATCTCTCTGCAGACTTTGTATGATCCTGATAGAATGAAATCTCTCTGCAGACTTTGTATGATCCTGATAGAATGAAATCTCTCTGCAGAGGATGAATCAAAATATTTCAGCTCAGCACAAATACTGCACCAGGACTTCCATTCCACTGTTGTTCAACTAACTGAGATGCTCTCTGAAGTTACACTTCCCCTAACCCTTTTGGGTGTGTGTGTGTGTGTGTGTGTGTGTGTGTGTGTGTGTGTGTGTGTGTGTGTGTGTGTGTGTGTGACCTACTTACAGTGAGGTGTCTCTTTGACCTGTGTATGTTACTCACTTGGCAGCCTCTTACTATCATCACCCTTATCAACATCTGGGGGAATCCCCTGAGAGTTAGTAAGAAGTGGCTGCAACTTGGTTTTGACCTTTAAACTCGTTATTTTGCTGTCAACTTTCTCTAAGAGGGCCAGTAAACATTCCCTAATCTGTGTTTTTCGCCTCTCTGTCTCTCTCTCTCTCTCTCTCTCTCTCTCTCTCTGTGTCTGTCTGTCTGTCTGTCTGTCTGTCTGTCTGTCTCTCTCTCTCGTGCATGCTACCTACGTGGATTTGCAGGGGATTTAAGTGGGGACGGTAAAGTTCAACCTCTTATCAACTTTCTTTTCCTATTTCCTTATGTGTTATTAAACACAGGGCTTCTACAATGATCTGTGGTGTCCTCGTTATGGATAGAATGGGTCATACTATTCTGTCACTCTGTCTGTCCATTTGGGTACGTTCTACACTTTTCAGAGTGCTCTGATTTTCCTTCGTTTTCTAGTCATTTTCGAGTAACCCTTATCTTTTTTTCCTTCATTAATAATGACACACTATCATAGCATTTCACAGCTTTTTAACAGTAGTCCTGAATCAAATCAAATCATTTGACTTATCAGCAGTTTTTCTTCTTTATCTCAGGCTGCACAAAGCAGGGCTGTCTCAACATTCATCTGTGTGTTATATTTTCCTGGAAACTTCTGCTTCTTCCTTAAAATCACAGCAGTCAGGATAGACAGGCTCACCCAATGACTCTGGAGTTACCCGTGACTCAATCTGTTTTTCCTGAAGAAGTTTCTCTGGGGGGGGAAACTCCTCCTCATCCCTCCTCCCCTCACTCAAATACCACTGCTGCTATTGGAGCACAGCTCAGACCTGAGGAACATGGTGGGAGAACGCAGAGGGAGGCACATCACAGAGCTGGGCTGTTTGTCATATGTGTGGAGGGGGGGATTGGTGTTAAGGGTTAACAACTTTGAAATGGTGGGTTTTTGGTAAAGGTACTTTATTGTACTAAAGGTAAGTTAAGTACAAGTCTAGACGTAGTTAGATTAACACCTAGCCTAACTCATGTCTGTCATGTTGGGCTATCCTGCTTAGAGTCAGAATGCTACTGTTCTTTATCCTCACCTCTCTCTATCCCTCCCTCTCTCACTGTGTGTCGCTCTCTTTTTTCCCCAGAGACAGACGACTATGCGGAGATCATAGATGATGAGGATACCTACACCATGCCCTCCAGTGAGTACCGTAGCATCTGTCACACAGGGAGTAAGTAAGGGATCATGTGCTGAGGAGGATGAGGGAGGCAGCGACAGACAGCGGTGCTGGGTTTTAGAGTGTCTCAGTGGTGAGCTGCAGACCAGATGTTCTCTCCAGACCCCGTGGGCCTTTGATCGTGGCCTCTAGTGTACAGCTTTAACCCAGTTTGGAGAAGTGTGCCCCACTTTCTGATTGGCTGTTACCACATTCTGCCTTCCTGGGGTCATTGAGACTGGAGTTCTCTGAAAGCACCAAAGCTACAGAGGTCAAGTTGGTGTTAGGCATCTTTCAGTTCTTCATTTTTTATTTTCAGAGTTCAGATTTTTGCTACTACATTTGTAGCAGTTTTATTTAGATTGTTCTTCTCTTAACTAGTTTTCAAGAGGCAATAATGTTTCTCAATTATTTTATGTTCATCTTTGATGTAACTATTACTGTTGATAGAGAGTAGTTCACAAAAAGCTAGAATCATATTTACACGGGGAATCCCCAACACAGAGTGCATGAGGTGGATCTGTCGATCACTATTAGTAGAATGAGTTGGCTGTGACTGTCTTCTGCTGCTCAAACAGTTTCCTCTCAACATTTCATTTTTCATGACGTATCTGTCCTTTGTCCTTCACTCTTAGGGAAAAAGGTGTTACAGTTGAAGTGGGAAGTTTACATACACTTAGGTTGGAGTCATTAAAACTAGTTTACATACACTTAGGTTGGAGTCATTAAAACTAGTTTACATACACTTAGGTTGGAGTCATTAAAACTAGTTTACATACACTTAGGTTGGAGTCATTAAAACTAGTTTACATACACTTAGGTTGGAGTCATTAAAACTTGTTTACATACACTTAGGTTGGAGTCATTAAAACTAGTTTACATACACTTAGGTTGGAGTCATAAAAACTAGTTTACATACACTTAGGTTGGAGTCATTAAAACTTGTTTACATACACTTAGGTTGGAGTCATTAAAACTAGTTTACATACACTTGGGTTGGAGTCATTAAAACTAGTTTACATACACTTAGGTTGGAGTCATTAAACCTAGTTTACATACACTTAGGTTGGAGTCATTAAACCTAGTTTACATACACTTAGGTTGGAGTCATTAAAACTAGTTTTTCAACCACTCCACAAATGTCTTGTTAACAAACTATAGTTTTGTCAAGTCGGTTAGGACATCTACATTGTGCATGTCATTTTTCCAACAATTGTTTACAGATAGATTATTTCACTTATAGTTCAATGTCTCACAATTCCAGTGGGTCAGAGGATTACATACACTAATTTGACTGTGCCTTTAAACAGCTTGGAAAATTCCAGACAATTAAGTTCTGGCTTTTGAAGCTTCTGATAGGCTAATTGACGTAATTTGAGTCAAGTGGAGGTGTACATGTGGATGTATTTCAAGGTCTACCTTCAAACTCAGTGCCTCTTTGCTTGACATCATGGGGAAAATCACTATTAGTAGAATGAGTTTCAAAAGAAATCAGCCAAGACCTCAGAAAAACAATTGTAGACATCCACAAGTCTGATTCATCATTGGGAGTAATTTCCAAATGCCTGAAGGTACCACATTCATCTGTACAAACAATAGTACACAAGTATAAACACCATGGGACCACATACAGCTCAGGAAGGGGACGCGTTCTGTCTCCTAGAGATGAACGTACTTTGGTGCGAAAAGTGCTAATCAATCCCAGAACAATAGTAAAGGACCTTGTGAAGATGCTGGAGGAAACAGATACAAAAGTATCTATATCCACAGTTAAACGAGTCCTTTATCGACATAACCTGAAAGGCCGCTCAGCAAGGAAGAAGCCACTGCTCCAAAACCTCCATAAAAAAAGCCAGACTACGGTTTGCAAATGCACATGTGGACAAAGATCGTACTTTTTGGAGAAATGTCCTCTGGTCTGATGAAACAAAAATAGAACTGTTTGGCCATAATGACCATCGTTATGTTTGGAGTAAACAGGGGGAGGCTTGCAAGCTGAAGAACACCATCCCAACCGTGAAGCACAGGGGTGGCAGCATCATGTTGTAGGGATGTCTTTGCTGCAGGAGGGACTGGTGCACTTCACAAAATAGATGGCATCATGAGGAGGGAACATAATGTGTTTATATTGAAGCAACATCTCAAGACATCAGTCAGGAAGTTAAAGCTTGGCCGCAAATGGGTCTTCCAAATGGACAATGACCCGAAGCATACTTCCAAAGTTGTGGCAAAATGGCTTAAGGACAACAAAGTCAAGGTATTGGAGTGGCTATCACAAAGCCCTGACCACAATCCTATAGAACATTTGTGGGCATAATTGAAAAAGCGTGTGCAAGCAAGTATGCCTACAAACCCTACTCAGTTACACCAGCTCTGTCAGGAGGAATGGGCCAACATTCACCCAACTTATTGTGGGAAGCTTGTGGAAGGCTACCCAAAACGTTTGACCCAAGTTAAACAATTTAAAGCCAATGCTACCAAATACTAATTGAGTTTATGTAAACTTCTGAACCACTGTGAATGTGATGAAATAAATAAAAGCTGAAATAAATAATTCTCTCTACTATTATTCTGACATTTCACATGCTTAAATGTGATGATCCTAACTGACCTAAGATGGAATTTTAACTCTGATTAAATGTCATGAATTTTTACAAACTGAGTTTAAATGTGTTTGGCTAAGGTGTATGTAAACTTCCCACTTCGACTGTATGTAGAACCTAAAATGGTTCTTCGGCTTTCCCCGTAGGAAAACCATAGGAAAACCCTTTGAATAACCCTAGGTTCTACCTGGAACCCCCAAAAGTGTTCTGCCTGGAACCAAAAAGGGTTCTCCTATGGGGCCAGCTGAAGAACCCTTTTGGAAATCTTTTTTCTAAGATTGTCCTCCACACGACTCCATAATTTACTTTATATCATAACAGTGGAGAAGTATTTAACATAGCCTGAAACGCTAGCCGTTTATATTATGTGTACACATGCACATGCACACACACAGCCAGCCAGCCAGCCAGCCTGCCAGCAGAGGCTGCTGACAAATGGCAGTGTAGTCCAAGGGTATTAATCTCCCTGCAGTTCGTTTGCACTGACTGTCTTCTACATGCAACAAATGTCACTCCCCTTTGCCAGAAAAGCACTCTTACTTAGTCATGTGTTTCTCCAAACCAGGGAGGTACCTTTCGTACAGTTTAAACCATTTTAAAAGTTATGTTCCTCCAATGTTGATGTACCCTCTAAAAGATTTCTCCTCACATGAACTGCCCTGCAGAATACTATGGACTAGAGGAAGGTAATGGTGTGCGTCTCAGCCCTGTACTTGAGGATTGCCTTTTGGTTGTATTGTGGTTGTCAGACCAGGGTCAACCATATATGTTAAATACTTTCAAATACTTGAGCTACACTTGATTTAGTGTTCAATTGAACCAATGGAGTGGTCGCACAAGGCCAATCTATATCCATGCTACATCAGGTATCTGGAGGTATTTACCATTTGACCCAGGTCTACCTCTGGTTTGACTTGTGTGATTGTGTTTCTGTCATTTTCTTTCATTTTGATTTGATTTGATTGATGTATTGAGTGTTGGTGAATAGACACTGTCCAGCCCAGAGAAAGATGAATATTGCAGCCAGGCTGTCCTATTGACCCGTTATGGATGGAAGGGACCACAGCCACTAGTCAGACACAGTACTGCTGCAGCGGGGCCACTCACTGGCCCTCCAGAATATGTGCAAAGTTAAGAAGTACACAAAGATCATTTGACACCATCATACTGTTTACCAGTGTTTTACATTTCAAGTGTAAAATGTGATTATGGCTTGGCATGTCTGGTGAAACTTTATGCATGGTGATTTCATATTCACAATATGATTGTATTTATTCAACAAATCAGCCATTGCATGCAAATCCATGGATAGCCTTGGCAGTCCTGATTTGAATGGAATTGCATGATTGCATGCTGTACTGTGATCTTCAGTGATCAGCTAAAACCAGATTGATTTCACAATCAATCGGACGTCCATACCACCCGTTGATATGAAGTCAGTGTGTCTAATGCTGTGTGTTGTATCCAGCCAGGGACTATGATATTATACAGTCAGTGTGTCTAATGCTGTGTGTTGTATCCAGCCAGGGACTATGAGATTATAAAGTCAGTGTGACTAATGCTGTGTGTTGTACCCAGCCAGGGACTATGAGATTATAAAGTCAGTGTGTCTAATGCTGTGTTGTATCCAGCCAGGGACTATGATATTATACAGTCAGTGTGTCTAATGCTGTGTGTTGTATCCAGCCAGGGACTATGAGATTATAAAGTCATTGTGACTAATGCTGTGTTGTATCCAGCCAGGGACTATGAGATTATACAGTCAGTGTGTCTAATGCTGTGTTGTATCCAGCCAGGGACTATGAGATTATACAGTCATTGTGACTAATGCTGTGTTGTATCCAGCCAGGGACTATGAGATTATACAGTCAGTGTGTCTAATGCTGTGTTGTATCCAGCCAGGGACTATGAGATTATAAAGTCATTGTGACTAATGCTGTGTTGTATCCAGCCAGGGACTATGAGATTATACAGTCAGTGTGTCTAATGCTGTGTTGTATCCAGCCAGGGACTATGAGATTATACAGTCAGTGTGTCTAATGCTGTGTGTTGTATCCAGCCAGGGACTATGAGATTATAAAGTCAGTGTGTCTAATGCTGTGTGTTGTATCCAGCCAGGGACTATGAGATTATACAGTCAGTGTGTCTAATGCTGTGTTGTATCCAGCCAGGGACTATGAGATTATACAGTCATTGTGACTAATGCTGTGTGTTGTATCCAGCCAGGGACTATGAGATTATACAGTCAGTGTGTCTAATGCTGTGTTGTATCCAGCCAGGGACTATGAGATTATAAAGTCAGTGTGTCTAATGCTGTGTGTTGTATCCAGCCAGGGACTATGAGATAATAAAATCAGTGTGTCTAATGCTGTGTGTTGTATCCAGCCAGGGACTATGAGATTATAAAGTCAGTGTGTCTAATGCTGTGTTGTATCCAGCCAGGGACTATGATATTATACAGTCAGTGTGTCTAATGCTGTGTGTTGTATCCAGCCAGGGACTATGAGATTATAAAGTCATTGTGACTAATGCTGTGTTGTATCCAGCCAGGGACTATGAGATTATACAGTCAGTGTGTCTAATGCTGTGTTGTATCCAGCCAGGGACTATGAGATTATACAGTCATTGTGACTAATGCTGTGTTGTATCCAGCCAGGGACTATGAGATTATACAGTCAGTGTGTCTAATGCTGTGTTGTATCCAGCCAGGGACTATGAGATTATAAAGTCATTGTGACTAATGCTGTGTTGTATCCAGCCAGGGACTATGAGATTATACAGTCAGTGTGTCTAATGCTGTGTTGTATCCAGCCAGGGACTATGATATTATACAGTCAGTGTGTCTAATGCTGTGTGTTGTATCCAGCCAGGGACTATGAGATTATAAAGTCATTGTGACTAATGCTGTGTTGTATCCAGCCAGGGACTATGAGATTATACAGTCAGTGTGTCTAATGCTGTGTGTTGTATCCAGCCAGGGACTATGAGATTATACAGTCAGTGTGTCTAATGCTGTGTTGTATCCAGCCAGGGACTATGATATTATACAGTCAGTGTGTCTAATGCTGTGTTGTATCCAGCCAGGGACTATGAGATTATAAAGTCATTGTGACTAATGCTGTGTGTTGTATCCAGCCAGGGACTATGAGATTATAAAGTCATTGTGACTAATGCTGTGTTGTATCCAGCCAGGGACTATGATATTATACAGTCAGTGTGTCTAATGCTGTGTTGTATCCAGCCAGGGACTATGAGATTATAAAGTCATTGTGACTAATGCTGTGTGTTGTACCCAGCCAGGGACTGTGAGATTATACAGTCAGTGTGTCTAATGCTGTGTGTTGTACCCAGCCAGGGACTATGAGATTATAAAGTCAGTGTGACTAATGCTGTGTGTTGTATCCAGCCAGGGACTATGAGATTATAAAGTCATTGTGACTAATGCTGTGTGTTGTATCCAGCCAGGGACTATGAGATTATAAAGTCATTGTGACTAATGCTGTGTGTTGTATCCAGCCAGGGACTATGAGATTATAAAGTCATTGTGACTAATGCTGTGTTGTATCCAGCCAGGGACTATGAGATTATACAGTCAGTGTGTCTAATGCTGTGTTGTATCCAGCCAGGGACTATGAGATTATAAAGTCATTGTGACTAATGCTGTGTGTTGTATCCAGCCAGGGACTATGAGATTATAAAGTCATTGTGACTAATGCTGTGTGTTGTATCCAGCCAGGGACTATGAGATTATAAAGTCAGTGTGTCTAATGCTGTGTTGTATCCAGCCAGGGACTATGATATTATACAGTCAGTGTGACTAATGCTGTGTGTTGTATCCAGCCAGGGACTATGAGATTATAAAGTCATTGTGACTAATGCTGTGTGTTGTATCCAGCCAGGGACTATGAGATTATAAAGTCAGTGTGTCTAATGCTGTGTTGTATCCAGCCAGGGACTATGAGATTATACAGTCAGTGTGTCTAATGCTGTGTGTTGTACCCAGCCAGGGACTATGAGATTATAAAGTCAGTGTGTCTAATGCTGTGTTGTATCCAGCCAGGGACTATGAGATTATACAGTCAGTGTGTCTAATGCTGTGTTGTATCCAGCCAGGGACTATGAGATTATACAGTCAGTGTGTCTAATGCTGTGTGTTGTACCCAGCCAGGGACTATGAGATTATAAAGTCAGTGTGTCTAATGCTGTGTTGTATCCAGCCAGGGACTATGATATTATACAGTCAGTGTGTCTAATGCTGTGTGTTGTATCCAGCCAGGGACTATGAGATTATAAAGTCAGTGTGTCTAATGCTGTGTTGTATCCAGCCAGGGACTATGAGATTATAAAGTCAGTGTGTCTAATGCTGTGTGTTGTACCCAGCCAGGGACTATGAGATTATACAGTCAGTGTGACTAATGCTGTGTGTTGTACCCAGCCAGGGACTATGAGATTCTACAGTCAGTGTGTATAATGCTGTGTGTTGTATCCAGCCAGGGACTATGAGATTATAAAGTCAGTGTGTCTAATGCTGTGTTGTATCCAGCCAGGGACTATGAGATTATACAGTCATTGTGACTAATGCTGTGTGTTGTATCCAGCCAGGGACTATGAGATTATAAAGTCATTGTGACTAATGCTGTGTGTTGTATCCAGCCAGGGACTATGATATTATACAGTCAGTGTGACTAATGCTGTGTTGTATCCAGCCAGGGACTATGAGATTATAAAGTAATTGTGACTAATGCTGTGTGTTGTATCCAGCCAGGGACTATGAGATTATAAAGTCATTGTGACTAATGCTGTGTGTTGTATCCAGCCAGGGACTATGAGATTATAAAGTCAGTGTGTCTAATGCTGTGTGTTGTATCCAGCCAGGGACTATGAGATTATAAAGTCAGTGTGTCTAATGCTGTGTGTTGTATCCAGCCAGGGACTATGAGATTATAAAGTCATTGTGACTAATGCTGTGTGTTGTATCCAGCCAGGGACTATGAGATTATAAAGTCATTGTGACTAATGCTGTGTGTTGTATCCAGCCAGGGACTATGAGATTATAAAGTCAGTGTGTCTAATGCTGTGTGTTGTATCCAGCCAGGGACTATGAGATTCAGAGACAGAGGATTGAGCTGGGTCGCTGTATCGGAGAGGGACAATTCGGGGACGTCCACCAGGGAGTCTACATGAGCCCGGTAGGCCTAGTTTGTGTCCCAAATGGCTCCCTATTCCCTATTTAGCCAACTGCTTTTGACCAGAGCCCTATGGGTATCCCTATGGGCCCTGTTCAAATGAAATGCTCTACATAGGGAATAGGGAGCCTACACATTTGTGGAAAAACAAGACACAATCCTGTTAGGCTTGATTTATTTAAAGGACCATTTTCTGATGTTTTATTTCTCTCTGTAGGAAAACCCTGCTCTGTCTGTGGCCATCAAGACGTGTAAGAACTGCACCTCTGATAGTGTCAGGGAGAAGTTCTTACAAGAAGCTTGTAAGTAACACACCTCCTCCTGTCGTCCTTCTTGATCACAGCACATACGACCTCTTGCTCTTCATACATCAGTTGTGTGTATACTACTGAGGGTTGAACACATTACCTTTTAGTTTGCGTCTAGGGCGCATTCTCAGCATAGCAATCTCAGACAGATATTTCTACCTTTTTAGGGCTACCACATGCAGAGATTTAGGATGCATCCCAAATGGCACCCTATTTCATATATATTGCACTTTATAAGGATTAGGGTGCCATTTGTGACGCAAGTGTAGCAGTGGGTTTTTGAACAGCAGAAGACTGGTCTTCAGCTCCAGTGGGTTTTTGAACAGCAGAAGACTGGTCTTCAGCTCCAGTGGGTTTTTGAACAGCAGAAGACTGGTCTTCAGCTCCAGTGGGTTTTTGAACAGCAGAAGACTGGTATTCAGCTCCAGTGGTTCTGATAGAGAGAAAGGCTCCTTTATCCAGATGAAATGCCCAGACAAGGTGGGACTGAGTTTAACCCCATGTATGAAAACACAGCAGGAATGTGTGGAGGCTGCAGGGGGACTGGGGAGGACAGAACACCGCTTTAGAGAGGGATGGGTTTTGAGAAAGTGGGTTTACACTAGTACAGTCCTGCTGATTTCCCACGTGCAACACACACCCCTTCCCTTCCCTTGCTGAAGTCTGAGACACACACATGCGTGCATGCCCCCACACACTCTCTCTCTCTAACACTACACACATGGACGCACACACACAGAGAGACAAAATCCAAACACACACACACACACACTACTCTAAAACACATCAAATAGCACATCACCACTGTAAACTTCCTCCCCTCCTCTTCTGTCCTCTCCTCCCCTCCTCTCCTGTCCCCTCCTCCCCTCCTGTCCCCTCCTCTCCTCTAATCCCAGCCTCTCCTCCCCTCCTCTATCCCTTCCTCTCTCCCCTCCTCCCTTCCTCTCCTGTCCCGTCCTTCCTTCTCCTCTCTTCCTCTCCTGTCTCCTCCTCCCCTCCTCTCCTCCCCTCCTGTCCCCTCCTCTCCTCTAATCCCAGCCTCTCCTCCCCTCCTCTATCCCTTCCTCTCTCCCCTCCTCCCTTCTCCTCTCTTGTCCCCTCCTCCCTTCTACTCTCTTCCTCTCCTGTCCTCTCCTGTCCTCCTGCCCCCTCCTCTCCTCTAACCCCAGCCTCTCCTCCCCTCCTCTCTCCCTTCCTCTCTCCCCTCCTCCCTTCTCCTCTCCTGTCCTCTGCTCTCCACACGGGGTGCTCAGCAGGAGCAGGGTTGATGACATGTTATCTGAGTAAAAACAAAGATGGCGGTTTGAGTCATCTAAAGTCATCCTAAAATAGCCCACTGTAAACATGGACCTGCTTCCTTCATAACAGCCTTGATATTTATTATCAACATGAATATTAATCCACTATATAATCAGTCTTCATTTTCCACTCTACCTTTTCGCCCTACATACAGTAAGTAACCTGATTCTATAAACCGTAGCCTAGCTAATCCCTGGTCTATTCAATTACAGTGAATAGACTGTGTGTGTGTGTGTGTGTGTGTGTGTCTGTGCATGTTGTCCCCATGCAGTGACCATGCGTCAGTTTGACCACCCCCACATAGTGAAGCTGATTGGAGTGATCACAGAAAACCCCGTGTGGATCATCATGGAGCTGTGTACACTGGGAGAGGTACAGAACACACACACAATACAGTGCTTTAATACAGGAAGTACCTTTAATACAGAAATCAGTTTAACAGTGATGACCTCAGGCTCTGTAACAGTAACCTATGGATCATGCTGAAGAGTACTGTAATTTGAGTTTTTAGATTTTTTTCACCCATTTAGTCTTGGATGGTACTTCTACCTTTCACATGGTTTCAGCTGTTAGGGATGGCCATCTAGTGGTGGATAGAGGCATCACATTCAAGGTTCAATTTCGAGGTTTAACCAGTACACTGTAGAAGGCAGTCTATGTTATATGTGATCAGGGTCAGATTAAGGAATCATAGGCCCCAGGCTTTGTTTTTTCTATAGCCCTTCCTTCCCGGTACACCATCATTTTCTGTAAACAAATCCATGAACAAAGATGCAATTGGAAGCGTGTTACATTTACTGTTGAAGAAAGAGGCCCTAAAGCCAGAATAACATTTGGCATGTGGCATAGGCTACAGTTGAGCAGAGATGTTTTTAGAATTTCCACACATGAGGATTTAAAAAAACACATTTCATGCATTTCTATGTCATTTGCATGACAGAAGACATTAGCACAATATTTTTTAATACCACACAAATGACTGAAAACAGTGTCTACTCTGACTGACAAACTGAGATCAATCTGGTCTGGAATTCACAACAAACAATAGCCCAGGCCAATGAAGCGACACACAGATTGTACATTATCAGGAGGTAATACAGTATATATATCACAGTAGGCTACTAAATGTAATGTCCAGTGACACACTGACTCCCCTAATGATGAAGATGAAGCCATAGGCTATTGTCATGTCTTTACTATCATTAAATTGAAGACTTATTGTTTTTATCAAAGATTCTCTGTAATTAATATTACACGATCAACTGATTAATCATGTAACTGTAATTAACTAGGAAGTCGGGGCACCAAGGAAATTATTCAGATTACAAAGTTATAATTTCCTAATATAACTTTTCAGATATTTTATATCTGATCAATTAGTCTTCGAATTAATGAATTATTTACTTTACCTCACGTTAGTCTCATTCCAAACGTCGTAAATTGTTGGTTATCTGCACGAACCCAGTCTTCACTATGAGTCATCCATACATGAAATGTGTTTTTTTTCTTTCCAAAATATACGTTTTTCCAGTGATTGTATTTTGAAATCTGTAAAAGGCAAACTGACATCCGCAACCAACCATAGAAATATAATCCATAGATGTCAGTTCCCTGGCACCCATCGCTAGTGTACCCATTAGGGCTCCCGAGTGGCGCAGCGGTATAAGGCCCTGCATCTCAGTGCTTGAGGCGTCACTACAGACACCCTGATTCGATTCCAGGCTGTATCACAGCCTGTGATTGGGAGTCACATAGGGCGGAGCACAATTGGCCCAGCATCGCCTGGATTTGGCCGGTGTAGGCCGTCATTGAAAATAAGAATTTGTTCTTTAACCGACTTGCCTAGTTAAATAAAGATTAAATAAATATATATTTTTAAATGAGTTTAACAGTCAAATTGCCAGTGTAAGAGGTTCCAAAACCCCTTCTATGGATTATATGTCTATGGCCACAACAAGCTGTAGCCTATATTTGTCGCTCTAACTGCAGCCTTCCCGACTGTAGGCATAGCAATTTCCTGGCATGGTTTAGGTCCACTTGTAGAATCTATGCCAAGGCGCATTGAAGCTGTTCTGGCAGCTCGTGGTGTCCCACTTTATGTTGGTGTTTCCTTTATGTTGGCAGATAAGCTACCTGTATGTGCTTGTGATAAAACTTAATCGACAGGTTTTATGTAGCAAAATTAGAAATTGTGTTTTTTACTTTGGATAAAAGTAGAGACTCAGAGCTAGAAAATCATATATCATACACTACAGTTGAGAAACAAAGGGAAAGTAATTCTGTTTTGAAAGTTGATAAACTTGTAACCTCACTTTTGAGAAAATGGCCCTTAATGTTTTGGTACCTACTGGGGAGCTTTTCTTTGTTTCTTTCTTCTTTGTCTACACCCATTCAGCATTGTTCACACCCTCTTTAAGCCTTTGCCTGTCCCATCTCTTTAAGGATTCACGTGAGGCCATGTACTAAACAACCAAAGATTTCAAGACTAAAGGCTGGTTTATACTGCGTGTTCATAAATGTAATCTGGACTGCCAGAGTGTGCCTAGAGTGCACTCTGGGCATTTGTAAACTCAGCGTTGTCAGGTTGTACATTCGCAAATTCAGAGCGTTTCGCTCTAGGAACGTTCAGAGCGCACACTGGATGGTCTAGCCGAGGAGTAGGGTTGATCCAAGCTTCTGACCTAACATCAGCAGTCAAGCACCCAAGCTAACTGGCTAATGTTGGCTAGCTACTTTCAGACACAAATGAGAGAACAGTTCACTCTGACCATTTTACTGGCACTAGCAGAGCTGGTTAGGCTGCTTTTATGTTACCCAGAGCATTGGTGACTGCAACTGTGCTGCTGGCAATAATTTAATCACGCTTTTTTGCCAACGTTTACTGACACGGGCTATATACAATTGGTGTTGAGCGTTCGTAAATTCGTCAGTTATTCTGCGCTCTGGCACACTGAGACAAGAGTGATCTGAAATCGGAGTAGATAGCCAGAGCGAATTTATCAGCTACGTCTATCAACAGTTGTCGCATTGACACCATGAACTTTGAAATCGTTACTTGCATAGTGCAGTCTTTTGTTTAGACATGTAGTTAGCTAGCTAAACAATGAGCCATAATCCCAACTCATAACGTTAATACCCTGCATGAATCTGCAGGCAGCTAACCAACCAGGTTCAATGTTAGCTAGATAACATTAGGCTATAACTAGCAATGCATTTGGCTCTGTGATACGAATAATATAACTACACAGATCATACACGTAACGTTAGCTAGCCAGCCAGCTAACGTTAGCTAGTTAGCTAACAGTACACTTTAACTTGAAATTAAAACGACTTTCTGACTAAATTAGAAATGTGCAATATCTGAAAATGTAGCCAGCTAGACTACCTTACCCGTATGCATGGATAGACGCTTCTCCCTCTCTGTCACAGATGCCATGGTTGCCCTTAGTTTGAAGATGTACTCCAGAGACAGGTGTTTTATACAGCAGCCTTCTGTGTGTTCTCTTTTCAACTCAGTCTGCATATTTGCAATCAAACGCCAGAATCTTTTCCGTCTCCTTAGCTATCATACTCTAATTCCACTGATTTCAAAACTCGGGCCTCCGGAAAGTGGAGAACAACACTTATACAGTTCTACTATGCAATATCTTTCAAAATAGTCCAGTTAGAATGGATTACCTACACATACTGACCGCTTTATGTTATAGACAGAAGCATGATACATGGCAGACCAGTCTGAACTCATCTCTCGGCATGTCCAGCCCACTCATTATCTCAGCCAAGTAGTAAGGAGGTTGCTGGCTTTTTCTGTGGCTAAACTAACTAGGCTTGTAATTTAACCATTTTTTCGTATTTACAGATAGAGATAGTATACAAGTTTGTTATTAAGGCACATGAAAGTTCACATGTTCCAGAAGGCATTTCTGCCAAAAAACACATTTTTATAATAAAAAAAAGTTTACTCTCCTGTGTAGTAGCGACGCCTAGTTTCCTGAAATTGTGCTCTCTGGTGTATTTTGAACATTGAGAGCGGGCTCCTGTGGTTGGATAAAAAAGTATTATAATAATACTAAAAAAGTTTTGTCCCAGCCCCTGACTTACACAATTGACCAGTCACATTTATTTATTATGCAGTTTATTATTTTATTTTTTGTTAAATTCATTAGGTACCCAATCAAGGCAGGGCCCCCAGTTACCCACATGGCACCCCCTACCTCTTCTCCTCCCTCCATCTGATGATTAGCAGAACGGCATCAGGCTGTCTACACTCAAAATATATACTACATATTTATAAATACTGTATATATCTCCTTTATTATTATTATACATTTTTAAATGTTTTTTTCCTCTCTTGGGCCCCCAACAGGCCTGTGCCCAGGGGCTTCAGCCCCAGGAAGCTCCTGCATTAAACCATCCCTGTATGTAATGTACATGCTAAAGTGAGTATTATCTTTTGTTTTCTCTTCCATCTTTACAGCTACGCTCCTTCCTGCAAGTGAGAAAATACAACCTCGACTTGGCATCACTGATTCTCTATGCTTTCCAGCTAAGCACAGCACTTTCCTACCTGGAGAGCAAGCGGTTTGTACATAGGTAAGCCCTCAACCCAATCTAGCCTTATTAATATGGCTTTGGTGTGTTTCCTGTAAACACACTACTCTTCTCTTCTCCATTGTAACCATGTCTGCGTCTTGAAGGGATATAGCTGCCAGGAACGTGCTGGTATCCTCAGTGGACTGTGTTAAACTGGGAGACTTTGGCTTGTCTCGATACATGGAGGACAGCTCCTATTACAAAGGTAGGAGTTTAATTTGTTCTGGAGACTAACTGTCCACAGTCAGCATACCAGAGGAGATCACTTTCTGCTGTTTATGTTATCAGTAAGTCATTCATTAGGCTCCTCACTCTTTAAGCAGACAGCTGTGGCTGCTGTCATTCATGGACATTATAAACATGGAAATATCTGTTGCACGTATGCATGGGGCGAGTCAAAGAAACTCAACAGCTCTTTTCATCAGCATATGACTCTGTGAGACTGCTATTGTGAACCACTCATCTAACTATGGCTTAGGGAAGTCCTGTGGGAGGGGAAGTGTTGCATTGTTCATGTGTACCTGTCTAATCAATCACAATAAAAACATTTGATCACAAAAAATCAAAGTCCTGCTTTCACCTCTCCTCCCAGCCTCCAAAGGGAAACTGCCTATCAAATGGATGGCACCAGAGTCTATTAACTTCAGACGCTTTACCTCAGCCAGTGACGTGTGGATGTTTGGTGAGTATGGGAATTTATACAGTACTTATCAAACAGTGCTCTACAACTTTTAAGTTCAAGGCTGTATGTTATTAGCTGATAAATTAGGGTTTAAATATATATATATATGTTTCTCTGTACTTCAGGTGTGTGTATGTGGGAGATCCTCATCTACGGAGTCAAACCCTTCCAGGGGGTGAAGAACAACGATGTCATCGGCCGGATAGAGAACGGAGAGCGTCTGGCCATGCCCCACAACTGCCCCCCTACCCTGTACAGCCTGATGACCAAGTGCTGGGCTTACGACCCTAGCAAGAGACCCTGCTTCACAGAGCTCAAAGCCCAGCTCAGGTATGGCCGTCAGTCGGTCTATCTGCATGTACATTGCTGTAGTGCATGGTGCGTTATCATACCTTGAAGACTATCTCCTACAACTACAATGTCATAAGATCTGAACTGAGGTTCATTGACTGTGGAGGAACAATAATGCATATCTATCAGGGTTGGAGTTCATTCCATTGTATTAATTGAGTCAGTTCAGGAAGTGAACTGAAATTCCAATTCCAAAAGTTTCTCATAGAGAGTGTCGGGGGGTCAGGGGTTGTCTAATAATTCTAATAATTTGTACACTGCAAATTGACCACAACTAAGCCCAAAAAGAGGTTGCATTTAAAAATAACAATAATTTCATACCTTTATTATGTTGAAACACGATCACGTCTCTTTTTTAATTTGTGAGACTACTTGGAAACAGATTTCCTGAATTAAATAGATAGCGAAAATATATATATTTTTAAACAGGCCACCTGTTGCCGACCCCATCTAGATAGATTTTCATTCTTGGTCACTAGATGGCACCAAAGCATCCACACATTTCAATCGTTGAAGGTGGAATTGACTGGCTTGTTTGTACAAGTAGATATACTGTATTAAATGCCCAGTTCTCTGGCTGACACTTGGCTCCATGGTGTTTTGGGTGCTGTGATTCAGTTGAGATCAGTCACACCTCTGGCTGACACTTGTCTTCATGGTGTTTTGGGTGCTGTGATTCAGTTGAGATCAGTCACACCTCTGGCTGACACTTGGCTTCATGGTGTTTTGGGTGCTGTGATTCAGTTGAGATCAGTCACACCTCTGGCTGACACTTGTCTTCATGGTGTTTTGGGTATTGTGATTCAGTTGAGGTCAGTCACACCTCTGGCTGACACTTGTCTTCATGGTGTTTTGGGTGCTGTGATTCAGTTGAGATCAGTCACACCTCTGGCTGACACTTGTCTTCATGGTGTTTTGGGTGCTGTGATTCAGTTGAGGTCAGTCACACCTCTGGCTGACACTTGTCTTCATGGTGTTTTGGGTGCTGTGATTCAGTTGAGGTCAGTCACACCTCTGGCTGACACTTGGCTTCATGGTGTTTTGGGTGCTGTGATTCAGTTGAGATCAGTCACACCTCTGACTGACACTTGGCTTCATGGTGTTTTGGGTGCTGTGATTCAGTTGAGATCAGTCACACCTCTGGCTGACACTTGGCTTCATGGTGTTTTGGGTGCTGTGATTCAGTTGAGATCAGTCACACCTCTGGCTGACACTTGTCTTCATGGTGTTTTGGGTGCTGTGATTCAGTTGAGATCAGTCACACCTCTGGGTGGCATGATACATAGGGAAATCCCTCTGTTGGTTTCTACTAGATAGCACAGAAACAAAGTCAGAATTGGCTATAAAATTCATGAAAAAAATGTGCTTTTTGTTCTTAATTTAAGGTTAGTGTTCGGCATCAGGTTGTGTGGTAAGGTTAGGGTTAAGGTTTGAAATCACATTATAAGAAGAGAAATTGTTGAAATAGGTGGGGTTTATGGCTTTGTGGCTGTGGTGACCAGTGATGACCCTCTCAGTAGCTCTGACTTGTCAGACCGTGCCCGTCTGTCCCACTTCCTGTCTGGGATGACCTCATTGTTGGTATCGTAACTGAGAGGGACAGTGCCAGGGCCCTACCCTCACCTTCTATCCTTCGGTTTCCATTGGTGAGGGAGTCAGACCTGTGCATTTGATTTAGCTTGGAGTTTTGGGGACTATTCTATTGGTTTCATTTTATGGGGAAAACTATATTGAGTGGAGCTCAAGTGTTTGAAATGTGTCTGACCCAGGTTTATTAAGGACGTAGTGAAAGGGACAATTACAAATGGCCACCGGCCACTGTTTTGGTAAACAGCTGAGGAACGAGGCTAGAGAATTGTAATCTCACTCACATTCATAAGACAGAGCTATGGATACAAGGACTGACCATCCATGATATCAGTTTGAACCATGTTTTTGAATCTATACAGTGTTAACAATTACATTGTTTAAATACAATGAAGTGAAACAATATGTTCGGTATTGATGGGTGAACTAAAGCTCTTGACGTGTTCAGAAGTTATATTCTTCAACAACAATGGGGATATATCATTTATTTAAATGTCCAAACATGAATGTAGCAGTTACAGAAAGGTCAGTATGTAATAGTGGTGAGGAAAGCACCTTCAGGTAATCCTTCACAAGAAAGGTCAGTATGTAATAGTGGTGAGGAAAGCACCTTCAGGTAATCCTTCACAAGAAAGGTCAGTATGTAATAGTGGTGAGGAAAGCACCTTCAGGTAATCCTTCACAAGAAAGGTCAGTATGTAATAGTGGTGAGGAAAGCACCTTCAGGTAATCCTTCACAAGAAAGGTCAGTATGTAATAGTGGTGAGGAAAGCACCTTCATGTAATCCTTCACAAGAAAGGTCAGTATGTAATAGTGGTGAGGAAAGCACCTTCATGTAATCCTTCACAAGAAAGGTCAGTATGTAATAGTGGTGAGGAAAGCACCTTCAGGTAATCCTTCACAAGAAAGGTCAGTATGTAATAGTGGTGAGGAAAGCACCTTCAGGTAATCCTTCACAAGAAAGGTCAGTATGTAATAGTGGTGAGGAAAGCACCTTCAGGTAATCCTTCACAAGAAAGGTCAGTATGTAATAGTGGTGAGGAAAGCACCTTCAGGTAATCCTTCACAAGAAAGGTCAGTATGTAATAGTGGTGAGGAAAGCACCTTCAGGTAATCCTTCACAAGAAAGGTCAGTATGTAATAGTGGTGAGGAAAGCACCTTCAGGTAATCCTTCACAAGAAAGGTCAGTATGTAATAGTGGTGAGGAAAGCACCTTCAGGTAATCCTTCACAAGAAAAGTCTAGACAGACACCCTTGTAACTGCCTTTGAATTCCCCTCTGATGCAATGCTGGACATTTTCCCTTCATTGACAGGGTAGGGTTTTTGTGTCAGTCATTTCCATGCAGGCTCAGGCTCGTGTTGCTAGGCATCTGGATGTCCAGGTAAGATACCCTGGGGCCACGAGGAAGTAGTTTAACTTCACCCCATGACGTAGGGATCCGTCTCCTTTCCATCAGGGACTGCTATAGAACAGACCTGTAGCTGCTGTATCTGTGTGAGCTGTGCTGCTGCCTGCCATGCTGTCTCCCATCACAGTGGCCTTGGTTTACACAGACAAGACATGTCGGAAAATAAGAGTGCTGTGCTTTTATTATCCTGTTTAAAACTCAGCATGAGTCACACCTCCACTTTCTACTTGTCTTCCTAAGTCCCACCACATCGGTCATGTTCTGGTGCTCCAGCAGCATGGAAGAGAGGGCTGTGTCCTGGAAACCATGTCAATATTTACACTCTTAATACTCTTTATATGAAAAGCCAGGCCCTTGAAAGGCATTTGATGTGGGGTTCGTTGGTTGAGACTTGTTTTATGTCATCATATAAATTAGGGAGCACAGCTGCCAGAAGGGGGTGTGTCTGTGTGCGTGTGTGTGTGTATGTATGTGTGTGTGTGCACGTGTGTGTGTGTGTGTGCGTGTGCGTGTATGCGCGTGTGCGTGCACACACACACACACACACAATACTAAGGCAGGCTCTTTAGCTGTATGAAAACAATGGACCTCAGATACAGAACCAGTCATAACAAACATGAATCTCCCTTATTGCTGCTTAAGTGTGTATTTGTATTTAATAATGTATGGTGCCACTGTAATATACCCTTACATGGTACCACTGTCATATACCCTTACATGGGACCACTGTCATATACCCTTACATGGTACCACTGTCATATACCCTTACATGGGACCACTGTCATATACCCTTACATGGTACCACTGTCATATACCCTTGCATGGTACCACTGTAATATACCCTTACATGATACCACTGTCATATACCCTTACATGGTACCACTGTCATATACCCTTACATGGTACCACTGTCATATACCCTTACATGGTACCACTGTCATATACCCTTACATGGTACCACTGTCATATACCCTTACATGGTACCACTGTCATATACCCTTACATGGTACCACTGTAATATACCCTTACATGGTACCACTGTCATATACCCTTACATGGTACCACTGTAATATACCCTTACATGGTACCACTGTCATATACCCTTACATGGTACCACTGTCATATACCCTTACATGGTACCACTGTCATATACCCTTACATGGTACCACTGTAATATACCCTTACATGGTACCACTGTCATATACCCTTACATGGTACCACTGTCATATACCCTTACATGGTACCACTGTCATATACCCTTACATGGTACCACTGTCATATACCCTTACATGGTACCACTGTAATATACCCTTACATGGTACCACTGTCATATACCCTTACATGGTACCACTGTCATATACCCTTACATGGTACCACTGTCATATACCCTTACATGGTACCACTGTCATATACCCTTACATGGTACCACTGTCATATACCCTTACATGGGACCACTGTCATATACCCTTACATGGTACCACTGTCATATACCCTTACATGGTACCACTGTCATATACCCTTACATGGTACCACTGTCATATACCCTTACATGGTACCACTGTAATATACCCTTACATGGTACCACTGTCATATACCCTTACATGGGACCACTGTCATATACCCTTACATGGGACCACTGTAATATACCCTTACATGGTACCACTGTCATATACCCTTACATGGTACCATTGTAATATACCCTTACATGGTACCACTGTCATATACCCTTACATGGTACCACTGTCATATACCCTTACATGGTACCACTGTCATATACCCTTACATGGTGCCACTGTCATATACCCTTACATGGTACCACTGTCATATACCCTTACATGGTACCACTATCATATACCCTTACATGGTACCACTGTAATATACCCTTACATGGTACCACTGTCGTATACCCTTACATGGTACCACTGTCATATACCCTTACATGGTACCACTGTCATATACCCTTACATGGTACCACTGTCATATACCCTTACATGGTACCACTGTAATATACCCTTACATGGTACCACTGTCATATACCCTTACATGGTACCACTGTCATATACCCTTACATGGTACCACTGTCACATACCCTTACATGGTACCACTGTAATATACCCTTACATGGTACCACTGTAATATACCCTTACATGGTACCACTGTCATATACCCTTACATGGTACCACTGTCATATACCCTTACATGGTACCACTGTCATATACCCTTACATGGTACCACTGTCATATACCCTTACATGGTACCACTGTCATATACCCTTACATGGTACCACTGTCATATACCCTTACATGGTGCCATTGTCATATACCCTTACATGGTACCACTGTCATATACCCTTACATGGTACCACTGTAATATACCCTTACATGATACCACTGTTATATACCCTTACATGGTACCACTGTCATATACCCTTACATGGTACCACTGTCATATACCCTTACATGGTACCACTGTCATATACCCTTACATGGTACCACTGTAATATACCCTTACATGGTACCACTGTCATATACCCTTACATGGTACCACTGTCATATACCCTTACATGGTACCACTGTAATATACCCTTACATGGTACCACTGTCATATACCCTTACATGGGACCACTGTCATATACCCTTACATGATACCACTGTTATATACCCTTACATGGTACCACTGTCATATACCCTTACATGGTACCACTGTCATATACCCTTACATGGTACCACTGTAATATACCCTTACATGGGACCACTGTAATATACCCTTACATGGGACCACTGTCATATACCCTTACATGGTACCACTGTCAAATACCCTTACATGGGACCATTGTCATATACCCTTACATGGGACCACTGTCATATACCCTTACATGGTACCACTGTCATATACCCTTACATGGTACCACTGTCATATACCCTTACATGGTACCACTGTCATATACCCTTACATGGTACCACTGTCATATACCCTTACATGGTACCACTGTCATATACCCTTACATGGTACCACTGTCATATACCCTTACATGGTACCACTGTCATATACCCTTACATGGTACCACTGTAATATACCCTTACATGGTACCACTGTCATATACCCTTACATGGTACCACTGTCATATACCCTTACATGGTACCACTGTCATATACCCTTACATGGTACCACTGTCATATACCCTTACATGGGACCACTGTCATATACCCTTACATGATACCACTGTCATATACCCTTACATGGTACCACTGTCATATACCCTTACATGGTACCACTGTCATATACCCTTACATGGTACCACTGTAATATACCCTTACATGGTACCACTGTCATATACCCTTACATGGGACCACTGTCATATACCCTTACATGGGACCACTGTCATATACCCTTACATGGTACCACTGTCATATACCCTTACATGGTACCACTGTAATATACCCTTACATGGTACCACTGTCATATACCCTTACATGGGACCACTGTCATATACCCTTACATGGGACCACTGTCATATACCCTTACATGGTACCACTGTCATATACCCTTACATGGTACCACTGTCATATACCCTTACATGGTACCACTGTAATATACCCTTACATGGTACCACTGTCATATACCCTTACATGGTGCCATTGTCATATACCCTTACATGGTACCACTGTCATATACCCTTACATGGTACCACTGTCATATACCCTTACATGGTACCACTGTAATATACCCTTACATGGTACCACTGTCATATAACCTTACATGGTACCACTGTCATATACCCTTACATGGTGCTATTGTCATATACCCTTACATGGTGCCATTGTCATATACCCTTACATGGTTCCACTGTCATATACCCTTACATGGTACCACTGTCATATACCCTTACATGGTCCCACTGTAATATACCCTTACATGGTACCATTGTAATATACCCTTACATGGTACCACTGTCATATACCCTTACATGGTACCACTGTCATATACCCTTACATGGTACCACTGTCATATACCCTTACATGGTACCACTTTAATATACCCTTACATGGTACCACTGTCATATACCCTTACATGGTACCACTGTAATATACCCTTACATGGTACCACTGTCATATACCCTTACATGGTACCACTGTCATATACCCTTACATGGTACCACTGTTATATACCCTTACATGGGACCACTGTAATATACCCTTACATGGTACCACTGTCATATACCCTTACATGGTACCACTGTAATATACCCTTACATGGGACCACTGTAATATACCCTTACATGGGACCACTGTCATATACCCTTACATGGTACCACTGTCATATACCCTTACATGGTACCACTGTAATATACCCTTACATGGTACCACTGTCATATACCCTTACATGGTACCACTGTCATATACCCTTACATGGTACCACTGTTATATACCCTTACATGGGACCACTGTAATATACCCTTACATGGTACCACTGTCATATACCCTTACATGGGACCACTGTAATATACCCTTACATGGGACCACTGTCATATACCCTTACATGGTACCACTGTCATATACCCTTACATGGTAGATATGACTCCAACTAGTCTCACTGTGAGAGGAGAACTCTGAGGGGACGGTATTATTAAGTCCCATGGAAAAGAGGGCTGTCCAAACCTTCTGCCTCTGATCCTGAGCCGTTCTCTCTGCTCTGCACTGATCTGACCTGAGAGACTGTGTCTGTCTGGTTTCTTGACCACATCTTGCCAGATCGGCAGGCTTGGCACTAGCGCTGCTTTAACCTCACCGTCACAAGACATCTTCTCCAGCCTCGATCTCGGCTCTACAGCGGAGTGCTTCAGTTCACCGTCACCGAGACATCTTCTCCAGCCTCTATCTCGGCTCCACAGCGGAGGGCTTCAATTCAGCGTCCAATCTTTTAACAAGCCAACCGCCCACGCACCCGCCTGCCTGCGCATTTATTGGACAGATGCCAAGTGCAACCCGCTGCCTGAGTAGCCCAGTAGAGTAAAAGGGAAGGCATGGGGGGGAGGCAGCTGATCTGGACTGAACAGACTGAGTCCCCCATTCTGTTCTCTTGTGAAGACTATTTTATTGACTGAATGCTGTTCCAGTTCTAATAGACCCTTGTTTCTGGGACTCTCTGCCTGGTTGTTTGTCTGGTCTCTGGGACTCTGCCTGGTTGTCTGTCTGGTCTCTGGGACTCTCTGCCTGGTTGTCTGTCTGGTCTCTGGGACTCTCTGCCTGGTTGTCTGTCTGATCTCTGGGACTCTCTGCCTGATTGTCTGTCTGGTCTCTGGGACTCTCTGCCTGGTTGTCTGTCTGGTCTCTGGGACTCTCTGCCTGGTTGTCTGTCTGGTCTCTGGGACTCTCTGCCTGGTTGTCTGTCTGGTCTCTGGGACTCTCTGCCTGGTTGTCTGTCTGGTCTCTGGGACTCTCTGCCTGATTGTCTGTCTGGTCTCTGGGATTCTCTGCCTGGTTGTCTGTCTGGTCTCTGGGACCCTCTGCCTGGTTGTCTGTCTGGTCTCTGGGACTCTCTGCCTGGTTGTCTGTCAGGTCTCTGGGACTCTCTGCCTGGTTGTCTGTCAGGTCTCTGGGACTCTCTGCCTGGTTGTCTGTCTGGTCTCTGGGACTCTCTGCCTGGTTGTCTGTCTGGTCTCTGGGCCTCTCTGCCTGGTTCTCTGGGACTCTCTGCCTGATTGTCAGTCTGGTCTCTGGGACTCTCTGCCTGGTTGTCTGTCTGGTCTCTGTGACTCTGCCTGGTTGTCTGTCTGGTCTCTGGGACTCTCTGCCTGGTTGTCTGTCTGGTCTCGGGGACTCTGCCTGGTTGTCTGTCTGGTCTCTGGGACTCTCTGCCTGATTGTCTGTCTGGTCTCTGGGACTCTCTGCCTGGTTCTCTGGCTGATCTCTGGGACTCTCTGCCTGGGTGTCTGTCTGGTCTCTGGGACACTTGATTCATGCGTACTGGACGTCTCTCCCCTAATGGATTATCTAAGTGGATATGGTCTCCTGTTCCTCTAGCAGCACAAGAGGCAGCTCAACTCCCACTGTTGTAAGGTAACAGTCAGGGCTTTTCCTTCCTTATCTCCTTCTCTCCGTGACTCAGTTGACTGAATATGTCCTATTGAGGTCTGCCTTGAGCAAATGTGGAGTGGTGTAGTTGGCTGTGAAGGAATGGATTTGATTCAGGACCCTCACAATACAGTTTCACAGACTTATTCTGAGCAGTGATGATATGGAACTCTAGCAAAGTGACGCTGGTGAGTAGTGAATATGTTTGGAGCGTTATTTAGCATGGCATTCAGTGTGCTCCCATTGTAATGCTGTTGAGTTACTGTCAGACTGTTTGATTTTGTTTTTAAAGGTAGTAGCTATTAGCTAGTCAACAGAAAGTAATACTTTATACAACGTTTTGTCAGCAACACTGTGAACACTTTTGTTATTAGAGGCAACAGGGCTTTGTTCATTTGCCTGTAACTTGTTAACAGACTGGTCAGGTTTGTGTTGTGTGTTCTGGAGAATGACCAGGACAGGTGGTCCCCATTGTTCTTGTCTGATTTACTGCTGCTACCACACATGTTTTAGTTATTGATTAATTTAACCTTTATTTAACCAGGTAAAACCCATTGAGGTTAAAACCCTATTTTGCGAAGGAGACCTGGCAAGAAGGCAAAACAGGGGAATAGCAGCGTGTCCAGAAAACAGAAAAATACAGAATACACACAAAAGACAAAGTGTCACAAGTTGAAGACACTATTGAAGATTAGAAACAACTGCAGTTTTCACAAACAGTGTTGTCAATCAGAGTCTTAACAGGCAAAGACACTAACTCCTCTAACTTTACAATCTTCTGAAACATGTTCCAGGATGAAGGGGCATTATGGGAAAATGATTGTTTTCCCATCTCAGTTCTAGCCTTAGGAACAAACAAGGACAGCAGTGACTGTGAATGAAGACTATATTGAGTGACTGATCTGGGCATTAAAGAACAGAGGTACAAAGGCAGCATGGCAGCTAGGACTAATGCTGTTTCCACAAATAGCCCTCCCTCCCTGAGAGAAAGACAGAGACAGAGAGAGACAGAAAGGGAGAGAGGGAGTGTGAGGGACAGAGAGAGACTATGAGGTCATGGGACACAGTTTATTGCCTGTATTTAGGCTGGAGGACCCTCCACTTCATATCTGTTCTTTGTTTAGTTGGGAGGAGACACTCCAGAGTTCTCAGCATCCAGAAGAATGTTTGGCTCAGTGAATTGCCTGCATTCTGTTCAGACTGGACATTGGATGACAGAATGGAGGATAGAACACAGAACATTGCGGTCTGAGTTCATGCTGGCTGAAAGGTAGAACAGTACAGAACAGTACAGTAGAGTCGACCCACATCTCCTCTCATTGTGTGCTTCTATAAATGGCTTATTCCTCTAATGGCTATTGCAGGTCTGAGGGGAGGGACGCTGGTTCATGTGTTTGAGCAGTTTCCCCTCTTTTAGTGCATGTCCAATGGGTTTCCATGTGCTGTGGACCAGAGGCATAACATCACTGTAGCAGATCCAGGCTGGGTGGAGG
Source organism: Oncorhynchus mykiss (assembly GCF_057628025.1). Classification (NCBI taxonomy): domain Eukaryota; kingdom Metazoa; phylum Chordata; class Actinopteri; order Salmoniformes; family Salmonidae; genus Oncorhynchus; species Oncorhynchus mykiss. The sequence continues at coordinate 11,177,950 of NC_143023.1, forward strand.
GGAGGGACGCTGGTTCATGTGTTTGAGCAGTTTCCTCTATTTTAGTGCCTGTCCAATGGGTTTCCATGTGCTGTGGACCAGAGGCATAACATCACTGTAGCAGATTCAGGCTGGGTGGAGGGGAGGGACGCTGGTTCATGTGTTTGAGCAGTTTCCTCTATTTTAGTGCCTGTCCAATGGGTTTCCATGTGCTGTGGACCAGAGGCATAACATCACTGTAGCAGATCCAGGCTGGGTGGAGGGGAGGGACGCTGGTTCATGTGTTTGAGCAGTTTCCTCTATTTTAGTGCATGTCCAATGGGTTTCCATGTGCTGTGGACCAGAGGCATAACATCACTGTAGCAGATCCAGGCTGGGTGGAGGGGGACCGCTGTCTGCTTTCCCTACTCTGTATTCCTTAAGGTCCTGTGTGTGTACCATATTGTCTGACTCTCAAATGGCTCCCTATTCCCTTTATAGTGCACTACTTTAAACAAGGCCCATAGAGCTCTGGTCAAAAGTAGTGCACTATATAGGAAATAGGGAGCCATTTGGTATGCATCCTATGTACTGTAGCTCAGGGCAAGAGGATGTAGCTGGTTACAGGGGAAGGTTGTTGTAGTACTCAGCTGTGTGAAACCCACCCTGTCAGCTAACAGGACAGCTCTGTAAACAAAACCATCAGAACGTAGCAGGACTTAACAGTGAAGGACATGGACCTTGTGGCTGTAGCTACGCTGCAACAATATCCATCCTTGAATTCTAGTGGGGAAGCCTGTCACCTTGTACAGTAGCAGTACAGTACAATAACCTCTACAGTGTTTATCCAGCGTATCTCTCATCCTCGTCTCTCCCCTCTCAAAGCCACAGCACCACAGCTTTAGGTCTGAGGAGATGCTAAACTGATGTAAACTATAGTTATGTTCCTGACTCCTGAAGTCTGATAGTATCACACACACACACACACACACACACACACACACACAGTGACAGTGGTTTGTTCTGTCTCTCTGCAGTCAGATATTGGAGGAGGAGAAGCTCCAGCAGAAGGAGAGGACACGTATGGAGATGAGACGTCAGGTCTCCGTGTCCTGGGACTCAGGGGGGTCCGACGAGGCGCCGCCTAAAGTAAGAGCTAACACACACACACACACACACACACACACACACACACACACACACACACACACACACACACACACACACACAGATAGAGAGTCACATGCACACTTTTATACACACACAGAAGTACATTAATAGACACACACGCACGCACGCACGCACACACACACACACACACATAGCACATTAATAGACACACACACACAGAAGCACATTAATAGACACACACACATACACACATAAGCACATTAATAGACACACACACACACACAGCAACTTTATGCCTTGGCCACGAGGAGGTCACAGACGTTATCATCAACACCTATCTTGGCAGTCAGTCTGTCAGTTGGCTGCTCCCATTACAAGAGGAGTTTTCATGGTATGACATCTGTAAACACTGTACATAAATACAACAGTACAGTCAAGCTCGAGGCTTTAGTCAGTGACTCCCTCAGGAATTACACATGGAGTCCGGTGGAGTCTACATGCTTGGAGCCACAATTTCAGTTCTGTTGGTCAGACTGTCTGTCCGTTAGACATTATTCTGAGGGAAACGTTCTTCGTAGCTTCACCTCTTCCATCCTCTAATGTTATTTAGAGAGCTTTCATTTTCTATCTGATATACTAATGTAATTTCTGTTCCCAGTTTTCTCTCTGCTGCAGCTGTTCGCCTTATCTAAAGCCTTATCTATTGTTAACTCATGGTCCTATTCTCAGGAACTAGTCTCCACCATGGACAAACACTGCTGGCTGCTGTGACTGAACAGCTCTGTGTACAGCCACCTTATCAACCCAGCAAAAAAAGAAACGCCTTCTCACTGTCAACTGTGTTTATTTTCAGAAAACTTAACGTCTGTAAATATTTGTATGAACAAAGCAAGATTCAATAACTGAGACATAAACTGAACAAGTTCCACAGACATGTGACTAACATAAATGTGTCCCTGAACAAAGAGGGGGTCAAAAGTAACAGTCAGTATCTGGTGTGGCCACCAGCTGCATTAAGTACTGCACTGCATCTTCTCCTCATGGACTGCACCAGATTTGCCAGTTCTTGCTGTGAGATGTTACCCCACTCTTCCACCAAGGCACCTGCAAGTTCCCGGACAATTCTGGAGGGAATGGCCCTAGCCCTCACCCTCCGATCCGCCAGATCCCAGACGTGCTCAATGGGATTGAGATCCGGGCTCTTCGCTGGCCATGGCAGAACACTGACAGTCCTGTCTTGCTGGAAATCACGCACAGAATGAGCAGTATGGCTGGTGGCATTGTCATGCTGGAGGGTCATGTCAGGATGAGCCTGCAGGAAGGGTACCACATGAGGGAGGAGGATGTCTTCCCTGTAACGCATAGCGTTGAGATTGCCTGCAATGACAACAAGCTCAGTCCGATGATGCTGTGACACACCGCCCCAGACCACGACGGACCCTCCACCTCCAAATCGATCCCGCTCCAGAGTACAGGCCTCGGTGTAACGCTCATTCCTTCGACGATAAAACCAGAATCCGACCATCGCCCCTGGTGAGACAAAACCGCGACTCGTCAGTGAAGAGCACTTTTTGCTAGTCCTGCCTGGTCCAGTGACGGTGGGTTTGTGCCCATAGGCGACGTTGCCTTACAACATGCCTACAAGCCCTCTGTCTTGCCTCTCTCAGCCTATTGCGGACAGACTGAGCACTGATGGAGGGATTGTGCGTTCCTGGTATAAATTGAGCAGTTGTTGTTGCCATCCTGTACCTGTCCCCCAGGTGTGATGTTCGGATGTACCGATCCTGTGAAGGTGTTGTTACACGTGGTCTGCCACTGCGAAGACAATCAGCTGTCCATCCTGTCTCCCTGTAGCGCTGTCTTAGGCGTCTCAGGACGGACACTGCAATTTATTGCCCTGGCCACATCTGCAGTCCTCATGCCTCCTTGCAGCATGCCTAAGGCACGTTCACGCAGATGAGCAGGGAACCTAGGCATCTTTCTTTTGGTGTTTTTCAGAGTCAGTAGAAAGGCCTCTTTAGTGTCCTAAGTTTTCATAACTGTGACCTTAATTGCCTACCATCTGTAAGCTGTTAGTGTGTTAACGACCGTTCCACAGGTGCATGTTCATTAATTGTTTATGGTTCATTGAACAAGCATGGGAAACAGGGTTTAAACCCTTTACAATGAAGATCTGTGAAGTTATTTTATAACCACCATTTCTCTTCTAATACTTTGTGATGACTATTGATGGGAACTATTTTATCAAGAGACTATTTTATCAAGGGAATCTTTTATCAAGAGACTATTTTATCAAGGGACTATTTTTCAGGGGACTATTTTATCAAGATACTATTTTATGTGACTACACTGTCCCACCTTATTGACTACCTTGCTGTTTTCCCCCACTGACTACCCTGCTGTCTTCCCCCACTGACGACCCTGGTCTCCTCCCCCATTAGTTCCTCTACCAGCTCTCTGCTTACAGCTTATCACCTAGCTGGCTTTGTCTTCAGCAATGTTCCATCATGTCTCAATGTGCTTGTTGTGCTCTGTCTGTGTGTCTGACCACATCTCCCTGTGTCTCAGTGTCTCTGTTCCCTTGTCTCCCTCTGTCTGTCTGTCTGTCTGTCTGTCTGTCTGTCTGTCTGTCTGTCTGTCTGTCTGGTCCCTCCCGTCTGTCCGGTCCCTCCCGTCTGTCTGTCTGCCTGTCTGTCTGTCCGTCTGTCTGTGTCATCATCATCATCATGCTATACCTCCCTGTGCTTTGGCTCTCAGCCCTCCCTGTGCTTTGGCTTTCAGCCCTCCCTGTGCTTTGGCTCTAAGCCCTCCCTGTGCTTTGGCTCTAAGCCCTCCCTGTGCTTTGGCTCTCAGCCCTCCCTGTGCTTTGGCTCTAAGCCCTCCCTGTGCTTTGGCTCTCAGCCCTCCCTGTGCTTTGGCTCTTAGCCCTCCCTGTGCTTTGGCTTTCAGCCCTCCCTATGCTTTGGCTCTCAGCCCTCCCTGTGCTTTGGCTCTAAGCCCTCCCTGTGCTTTGGCTCTAAGCCCTCCCTGTGCTTTGGCTCTCAGCCCTCCCTGTGCTTTGGTGAGCACCCCCTTCCCCACCACAGCTAGTACTACACCCTCCATGCCCCCTGCGGTTGTCAGGTCCTCTACCCCCACCTCCACACTGACAGGCTGCAGCCACCCCAAAAGCAGCAGCTGACCCATGCAGTCCACAGATCCATACATGTTGGTGGGACAGCACAGAGGGCCACAGCATTAAATAGATCAGAGCTGTAAAGGTTTTGACATACTCCAGTCTAGTGGTGTCTCTCTGAAAGACACACAGCAGGGCTGGACACTGTCCAGCTCCAATCCAGGGATTTCAGTGTCAAGTTATGTAGACAAATCACTGTCTGTTTCTCATAGGGCTCCTGTTAGGATGCAACAGTGATCCATTATAGTGCTATTTCACTTTGACAAGAGACACAACATGCCTTCAAA